>NC_092032.1:20862741-20915241 GCF_042242105.1 Pempheris klunzingeri | reverse complement strand
TCCTCCTCTATCCAACACAAATCTTCATCCTCCTCCTCCTCCTCCTCCTCTTCTCTTCCAGGCGCCAACCCTTCACCCAATAAGGGCTCCCTGGTGGCGGTGGCCTTCGGCGCCCGCAGTGGGGGTCCGTGGCTTGGTCACATCCTGGAGATGCAGGGTCAGTCGGTGTTGGTGGGCATCACGCCAGCCGCCAACGCCATCGTGGGGAAGTTTCGTACGTACGTGGCCATCGCGGCGGGCGGCGGCATGCAGCGCACCAGGAGGGACGCCACCACTGACATGTACCTGCTGTTCAACGCCTGGTGTCCAAGTACGAACCGAGTTTTTGGGTTTCGTGCACGTGTTTTCATACTGACCTTTTACTGCTGAACGAGAGGAGTAAATCAAACTACTGCGCTAATGCTAGTAGATTAATTTATTCTAAAATGTTCGACTTTTATCTTGAAATGTCAAATATCTTCCTCCTGTCATTTGGCTGTGTTTCTGTGTTTGTGTATTTGTTTAGATTCTGTGTATTTTGGTTGTGTTCCTGTATTTTGTCGTCTGTTTTCACTGTCTGTGTCTTTCTTTGCAGACGATGCTGCGTTTTATCCAGATGCAGCCGGACGGATGGAGTACGTCCTGAACGACCTCGGCGTGATCTTCCAGGGTTCAGCCAAGGCCATGTCACAACGCAACTGGATATTCGGACAGGTGCACACAAATACACAAGTACACAAATACTCTGACACACTTCATAACAAATGACGAACGATGGAGTTAAAGCGCCGTCTCCCTGCAGTTTGAGCGCGGCATTTTGGACGCCTGCATTTACATCCTGGATTCGTCTCGGATGCCGATCTACAACCGAGGCGACGTCATTAAAATGGTCAGGAAAGCGTCTGCCATGGTGAGAAGACTGATTCACCTGTTTGACTTTAAATCAGAGTCCAATCAGCCGTATTGATGAGTTAATGTGTCTATACAGAGCTGGTTAGTCACATGACACAGAGGTTAATGCAGCACCACCAGCAGGTCAAACTTTACAGAAGTCCTGACACGATTACCCTAAATGAGGGTTGCTAACCTTTGACCTCCCTCAGATGAACTCTCAGGATGATAACGGTGTGTGTGTTGGGAACTGGAGTGATGACTATTCCATGGGCAAGCCCCCGACATCTTGGACGGGCAGCGTCAAGATCCTGCAGCAATACGCCAACACCGGGGTTCCTGTCTGTTTCGCCCAGTGCTGGGTGTTTGCTGGAGTCCTGAACACCTGTAAGAGCACGAACTTTTGTGTTACTCTTTTAAAAAGCTGGTATCATGTCCAGACTTTCAAATGGATCAACGGGCTGACTGGGTGCGGACCCAAGGGCTGTTTTTGCAACGACAAAGAGACACAGAACGACCATAAAGAGATGCAAAATGATCACTAAGAGAAGAAAAACAACCACAAACACGCACAAATCGGCCATAAAGAAATGCAAAATGACCACAAAGACACACAAAATGACTAAAAAGAAACAAATCATATGTTTAAAACCTTAATTTGAAAAGAATATAAATGTAGTGGAGCTGAAAAGAAAAACATTTTCTTGTACAAAAAAAAATCCAGTATCTCAAGACTGTAATTGTCATGTTAGTCACGACTTTTTTGGAAATTACATGAAATATTCGATGTTAGTAATGTGGCGTTTAAATATTTTATGTCCCGGCAGTCCTGCGCTGCCTCGGCATCCCAGCGAGGGTCATCACCAACTTCAATTCAGCCCACGACAACACGGGCAACCTGAAGACCGAGCTCATCTTCAAGCCCGACGGCACGCCGGACCGACGCAACACCCGGGACTCCATCTGGTTGGTTGACACTCCTTTCAGCCATGTCATTCTTTTCAGATTTAAGCTAGCTAGCAAGTAATTCCTGCTGTTTAACATCCACACAGTTGATTGAACTTTATTTCAACAATAAAATATTGAGCCTTAGGGATGTATGATTTTCATAAAAATGGCATTTTAAATTCTGTGTCTTACTGAACTTGAACATGCACCAGATCTGATTTGAAGCTAGCTAGTGGTGAAATAGCCAGCTAGCTGCTAGCTATTTTATAACAACTGAAAGGTTCCCTCTAAAAGTTACACATTATTTTTTTATACTACATACATAAAGCTATAGTTACACTCTATGATGGACAGCAAATGTAACTGGTAACTTACATTTTATATTCATTACAAATACTGCAAAATAAAAACAGAACAATTATTTAGTATAAAGTAGCAGTATCTCAGATTTGCACTTCAGTAAATGTGCATCACTGCGTCTTAAAAAAATTAAGGTATTACCACTTATTTCACAGACGGTTTTATTGACTAAATGTATGTGCAGGTGCAAAAAAAGTGTGCTAAAAGTGTTTTCGGACTCTCCGTAGGAACTACCATTGCTGGAATGAGGTGTTCATTGTGCGTCCCGACCTGCCGCCAGGCCTCGGAGGGTGGCAAGTGGTGGACGCCACCCCCCAGGAGACCAGCGATGGTACGGCCCGCTCTCATACTTAAAATGACAGCAGTTACCAAGGCGACCTCTAGCGGTTGTAGTAGTTATGGTGGGAGCAAAGGAGGAAGTCAGGTGATGGGAGGAGGTCGGGGTGGATGAACCGGGAGGCCGCTGAAGCCAGAAGTCGATGCTGATCTCTGTAAGGGTTAACGGGCAGCGAGCGGCGGCCAATACTGCAAACAAACCCCAACAGGGTGACGTGTGTTCGGATCCTGTGAGGTAAAACTGCTGCTTTTGTCAATGGAGTCTGGTGGCTGTGGAGAGAGCGATGTGACGGCTACCTTATGGCAGAATCATCCTACATCATCCCAGATCATCATTTCTACCAGAGAAATCAATACTTTGACGTCATGTATTGATTTAGAAATGATTTTATTGCTTCCACTGTCAGAACTCACTTCTGTAACTGACTTATTCACCTAAAACACGACCTTTTCCTAAACGTAACCAGCCTGCAGCTGTCTCACACCGAAAGATGAACCAGCTGAAAGACAGACAGACAGGTGGACATACAGGTGGACAGGCTGACAGACAGGTAGATAGACAGGTGGACAGACGTGTGGACAGACAGACAGATAGACAGGTGGGCAGGCTGACAGAAAGGTGGATAGACAGGTGGACAGGCTGACAGACAGGTAGATAGACAGGTCGACATACGTGTGGACAGACAGACAGACAGGAGGGCATACAGGTAGACAGACGTGTGGACAGACAGACAGGTGGACAGACAGACAGATAGACAGGTTGACATACAGGTGGACAGGTTGACAGAAAGGTGGATAGACAGGTGGACAGGTAGACAGACAGACAGACAGACATGCAGACGGGTGGACAGGTAGACAGACAGATGCACAGACAGACAAGAGTACATGTGGACTGGTGGACAGACGTACCGACAGACAGGTGGACAGACAGACAGACAGGTGTACATTCAGACAGACAGGTGTACAGACAGTCAGACAAGGGGACAGACAGACAGACAGACAGACATGTGTACATTCAGACAGACAGTTGAACAGACAGACAGGTGGACAGGTGTACATTCAGACAGACAGACAGGTGCACAGGTAAACCCGTCTCTGTGTCTGGTCTCCAGGACTTTATCGCTGTGGCCCGTCGCCCGTCTCCGCCATCAGGAGCGGCGTGCTCTGTCACCCGTATGACTGTGGATTCGTCTTCGCTGAGGTCAGTTACCAAAATAAAAGTCCTGATTGTGCAGAATGGCCCATTTCAAAATAAAATATCTGTTACATTATTAGATTATAATTATTAATGTTCATCACTTTAAAGTAGCAGCTGCTAAACGTGGAAGTAATTCTGTAAAAAGTCATTTGCAGACTATCGTGGAAATGATGTCCTGAAGGAGAACAAAAGCTCGGAAACTAATAGAAATACCTTTAATTAGTTCAGTTAGTATTATTAATACTCTGCAATTCCATACTGCAATGAAAAATGTTCTTTTCCTTATTGATTTTTACTGTTTTTATTTTCGTTTTGTCAGTTTTTCATTCATTAGCTACAGAACTTAGCTAACAAACAATTAAAACAAAACAGATTAAGAGGTTAAGTGGAAGAAAAGTAAATCAAATGTCTTTATCTTCACATTATTATCCTGTAAGAATAAAAACATAGTTCAAATGTTCATTTTGAACATTTTATCATCATTTCATGTTGGGTTTTTTTCTTAAATTTGTCCTAATGACAGTTTTTCCCGTCCCTGCAGGTGAACAGCGACGTGATCTATTGCAAGCGGGATCGCTACGGGACTCTGTCTCCGTTCAGGGTGGATAAAACTTACGTCGGAGAGATCATCTGCACCAAAGCTATTGGCAGCCCGGCGCCTGAGTTCGTCACACAAAACTACAAACCCAGAGAGGGTAACACACACGCATGCAGCCACAGCTTCCTACTGACTCATTATTTTTAGCGCCAGAAGAACTCGTGAAGATCTGCAAACACGTCAGAGTCGGTGAAAAATGTGATATTTTATGGGTGTTTCTTATAGAAGTGGAGTTCAACAGTTACTGAAGAGTCTAAAAGTGACTATTTTATTATAGTATATCATATAATATATATTTTATTCAGAAATATGAATTTAAACAGCCAAACTTCAACAACTTTTCTTTATGCATGACTACAGTTAGCATGTGAACAATAAAGGATCCCTACAGAGAGAGACCTGGAAGATCCTTTTGGTTTAACCACAAACAGCACACACACCAGACTACATTCACTAAAACAGGGATTTTACATGAAAGTCGTTGGTCAACTGCTGCTTCGATCAATTAGTTTGTTTGTGTTACTGAGTGACTTCGGTGTTTTAAAGGGTTAGTTCAGGAACAACGCAAAATTTGCTTAACATACAATAATACAAACACACTGACTGATGGAGGCAGCAGCAGAGCAGCAGCTCCTGTGTCCTGTTCTCTAAAATCCCTGTTTTAGTGAATGTAGTCTGGTGTGTGTGCTGTTTGTGGTTAAACCAAAAGGATCTTCCAGGTCTCTCTCTGTAGGGATCCTTTCCATGATGCTGTCACACACTTAAAACCGTCTGCCGGTTTTAGTCTGACCTGGTTTCTGACTCCAGGTAGCGCAGAGGACAGGGCTACTATGGCCCAGGCGGAGAAATACGGCTGTGAGAGGGATCACTCCGAGCTGCACGACAGCGAGCTGTCTGTCACCATCCACACCCCAAAGGTAGCACACCTGCCCACTCACCTGTCTGTCAGTAGCTCCCTCCGCCTGTCCACTCATCCGGCCGTCTCTTCAGGTCCGCCTCAGTGATGACGTCAACCTGGCCGTGGATTTCTCCAACCAGTCTGATGCCCCCAAAACGGTCAAAGCTCACCTGGCCGGGTCTGTCATCTTCTACACCGGTGTCACAGCCAATCACTTCAAGGATGAGGACTTCAACGTCACCGTGCCGGCCAGTCACAGTGAGCTACCTCAGGGGGAAAGTCTGTGTGTGTTTCAGAGGTAGAACTGTTAAAACGAAACAAAAACACTGTGTGTTTCAGCGGAGCGTGTGATGCTGAAGATCAAAGCTCAGGAGTACATGCCTCACCTGGGCTCCCAGCTCACCCTGCACTTCATCGTGACCGGACAGGCCGAGGAACAGTCAGTGACCGCCATCGAGGTGATCGACCTGGAGACACCAACGCTCACCATGACGGTAAAACACACACACACACACACACGTCTTACCCAGATATTTACAACCAAACCTCATTTAATTTGACAGGAAATCTAATATATTTGATTATTCCACATGTTTGAAGCTGTGGAAACTATTTTAAAATTACACTTGTACTGCTGGAGGGAGCAGAAAAGCAGATGTACGCCTCCTAAAAGCGTTTATATCGCTTACGTCCCAGCAACCAGACTCCATTCACAAAAAGGCTAATTTTACCTCACAGAACACAGGAGTTGCTGATCTATGCTATGACTCTGGTGGATTAAAGGGCTAGTTTAGAGATGATCTGACCCCTTTTTAAATACGTAAGTCACACAATAACACAAACACACTAACTGATCGAGGCAGCGACAGACCAGCGACCCCTGTATTCTGCAAGTTAAAATGGGTCTTTTTGTCAATGGAGTCTGGTGGCTTTGAAGAGACTAACTGCTGTTATTTTATCAGGCTCAGAGTGTTATTCTAAGTGTGTGACAGCATCATGGAAAGGATCCCTACAGAGAGAGACCTGGAAGATCCTTTTGGTTTAACCACAAACAGCACACACACCAGACTACATTCACTAAAACAGGGATTTTACATGAGAAGTTACTGGCCTACCGCTGCCATGATCGGTTAGCTTGATTATGTTATTGTGTGACTTTGGCGTTTTAAAGGGTTTATTTCAGGTAAAACACAACATTTGTTTAACACACAATAACACCAATAAGCTAACCAACCAAAATGGGTGCTAAAAGAAAAGTGTGTCTGCCTCCTAGTGGTCTAAAAGCATAAAAACTCGTAAAAAAATACGTTTTACTGTCACTTTTAAAACCTACTTTTACTATTTAGCAATAATTATGTTTAATACAAGTCTGAAAAATAATATTTCGCTCATTGCAGCTGCAGTGAAATGTGCTTTAGAGACAGACTGTAATAAGCATGTGTGCTTCTTCTTCTGTGTTTTGCAGGTGAGCGGCCTGCCTCAGGTGCAGCAGGAGATGTTTGTGACTGTTTCCTTCACCAACCCCTTCAACTTCCCCCTGCACAACGTCGAACTGGCCATGGAGGGCGCTGGACTCATGAACTGCAGGACCCGCTTCTACAGGTACGCACGCCTCTGATCGTCACTCGGCGGCAGGTGTTACTCCAGGTGTGAATCGTGTTCATCCGTGTGTGTGTTTCAGTGTCATTGAGTCTCTGGCTACGGTGTCCTGGAAGGAGTCGCTCATCCCTCGGCTGGAGGGACATCGCTGCATCGTGGCGGTGTTGGACTCCTCCGACCTCCGTCAGGTAACCTCCACAACATCCTCTGTTTTAGCTCCACATCTGGTCTTTTAAAGGACGAGTCCACATATTTCTGTCATTCAGACCACATAAAACTCCACAGAACATAAGTTTGGTTCAGACATTCATCAACTTTGGCAAAATGTTCCACATATTTTCCACATGAAGAAGACAGCAAGGACATCTTCAGTATTTTTAAACCTGAGTCCTCTCTGTGCAATTGCTCGTGTGGCTAAAAGTGTTGGAATTGGTCCAGCAGATCACCTCGTGTCTGACAGCATTATGGAAAGGATCCCTACAGAGAGAGACCTGGAAGATCCTTTTGGTTTAACCACACACAGCCGTTATATCGCTCTCTGCACACACACCAGACTCCATTCATAAAAACAGGGATTTTAGAGAAGAGGACACAGGAGCTGCTGATCTACTGCTGCCTCCATCAGTCAGTTTGTTTGTGTTATTGTATGTTAAGCAAATTTTACGTTGTTCCTGAACTAACCCTTTAAAACATCGAAGTCACTCAGTAACACAAACAAACTAATTGATTGAAGCAGCAGTTGACCAACAACTTTCATGTAAAATCAGTGTTTTTGTGAATGTAGTCTGGTGTGTGTGCAGAGAGCGATATAACAGCTGTTTGTGGTTAAACCAAAAGGATCTTCCAGGTCTCTCTCTGTAGGGATCCTTTATTGTTCACATGCTAACTGTAGTCATGCATAATCTGTCTAAATATAGCAGCTAGTTTTAGCATGCTAACGTCTATATGTTGTCTATAGCTTTCTTTGAGTGTACGTAGCACGTTAGCATTCAGGTCACATTACAGCTAAATCTGACACAGTTACAACTTTTTTTACAACAACCTTTTAAATTAACTCGTTTTTTCAGGTGCGGGGATCTGTTGATGTCGTCATCTCCAAGGCCTGAGTTAATTGGTTTGCAGAGCTGTGGCCCCGCCCCCCTCTCAATTTCCACCAATCACAGCAGCTTCAAACTGAGCGGGCAGGAGCGAACAAACCGCACGAATTACTTCTGTCATGATTTGTTTTCTTTTTTAATTTCATTCACACAAATGCAGGAAAATCAGTTTTAATAATTAATAATAATAATTGTTAATTTGTTCCACATGAACGGGAGGTTTAAATACGAGGACTCTCAGGGGGTCAAAGGTCACGGTGGCCTTAAATCACATGAAACGGGAGTGACCATATTGACAAAAGTAAAAATCAAGGTAATGTATTCAAATGTAAGAAATTGGAGGATTTTTCTAATTGATATGGTGATTTGCAGCCAGTAAAATCCATATCTGATATTCATGTAATCATCAATAAAAGCACACATTCATATAAAAGAGCAAACAAGAAACATAAACAACATAAAAAAACAGTAATAATCAAACATTTGGTGACGGTGGAAACACACTTGTGGCATGTTTACACTCACAAGGAGTTAAATCCAGTTTAAACTCTGACACCCAAATGTCACAGGGGGGCGTCCACACACTTTTGGCCAGATGGTGCACAGCCGAAACGAGGCTGCGCCCTAAAATATAAATCAGCTACAGTATAATAATGATAATAGTTAAACTGCAGTACTTTTATTTAATGGAAACAACTAAATCCATTATTTTCTGAATGGAGTTTGGTGTTTTCAGGCGATTTTCTCAGATAGTTTCACCCTCAGACGGCCACTTTAAAGTAAATTATAAAGAAAATTCAGCGTTTTCGTGATTAAACTCAAGTCAAAGATGTCAGTCAGCTCCTCCACCGCTCTGACAGAATGAGTCGATGTTAACGAAATATTGATCACAGCGCCTGTTGATCAATAACCTCCAAGCTGTCAGACTCCCTCCCACAAAATCTGTTTTATCATTTTAATTCATTTTAATCTCTTTTTGGATGAAAACAAGTGTAACCGTGATCTGTTTTTCTTTGCATTGTGCCTTTAATTCCTTAATACTAACAATAAAAGCAGATTGAAAGCCACTGAAGGTGTCGTTATTGATTACTGATGATCAAATCCATCATAATCACTGAAGAATAAACAGTATAATCCTGTAAATTCTCTATTTTAATCATTTAAAATGTCTTACAGCATTACGTCAGTAGAAGTACTTCTATCTAAAAGTACTACATTGCAAGTAAAAATACAGAAGTACTCACTAAAGAAATGAATAAAACAAAGTATAAGTACAATAAAACAAAGTAGAAGTACTTTAGTCTAAAAGTACTGCATTCTGAAATGAGTCATTCTTTATTACGCCTACTTTTACTTTTGGTATTTAAAGTACATTTTAATGCTAGTACTTCTTCTACTACTAGTGCTAGTACTAGTACTCACATCCTTCAGTAAGAGTAGAAGTACCAGAGCCTAAAAGTACCACAAGTAGAAGTACAGACAAAGTAACCAAACATACAAGGTGGAGGTACTTTAGTCTAAAAATACTACATTATTAGGTATTAACCATTCTGCGTGATGAGTACTTTTACTTTTAGGACTTTAAGTACATTTTGATGCGATTACTTGTATTTCTACTCTGTAGTAGTAATAGAAGAAGTACTCAGATCCTCAGAAGTAAAAGTGGAAGTACTTTAGTTTAAAAATGCTCTAAAATACAAGTTAAAGTACAGAAGAACTAACAACATGTACTCAAAGTACTTTAGTATATTTACTTCTGTTTCCACACTGTGAGAGAATCCTTTACTTAAAGTTAAAGTAGAAGTACTTTAGTCTAAAAGTACATTTTATATTATATTATAATTATTGATTGTTCATCTATAAATACAGTTTGATATCAAAGTGTAATATTAATCAGAGTTTATCTGCAGTGACCACCAGAGGGCGCCGCCAGCCTGTTTCTACCACAGTCTTCTTCTTCTCTTCTCCTTTTTCTTTCCCCTCATCTTCTTCTCCTCCTTCTTCAGCTGCCTTTTCAACTTCTTTCCCCTACTTCTTCTTCATGTTCTTCCTCGCCCTCCTCTTCTTCCTCCTCTTTGTTTTTTCTTTCTTCCCTCCTCCCTTCCTCTTCTTCTCCCTCTTCCCTCTTTCTTCTTCTTCTTACTCTCCCTCCTCTTCTTTGTTTTCTCTTTCTTCTCCTCTCATCCTCCTTCCCCTTCTCCCCCTTCATCTTCCTTTTCCTCCTCTTCTTCATTTTCTATTCCTTCCTCTTCTTTCTCTTCTTCATCTTTGTTTTCTCTTTCTAGTCATCCTCCTCCCTCTTCTACTTCTTCACCTTCTGTTTCTCCTTCTTCTTGTTCTTCCTCTCCCTCCTCTTCTTCTTCATCTTTGTTTTCTCCTCCTCCTCTTCCTCCTCCTTCTTCTTCTTCTTATTTTGACAGCTGAACTTTTGTTTTCACAATAAAGCTACCAGCTAGTTGAAGGTCAGAGGTCACAGTAACCTGACGGTAACTTTATTTTGAAAAATAACTGTGCTTTTCACAATAAAGTTACCAGACAGTCAAAGAGAAAGTGCGTGTGTGTGTGTGTATTTTGCAGGTGTCGACACTACCATCCCCCAGCCCAGACACCAACAGGTGAGTCGTCGTTATGGTAACTGTATCTGTGGTATCAGCATCACAAAACTGGTCTGTCCAGATACCACACCAGCCTCACACACACACACACACACACTCCTGTCGGCTGCTTTAATCTACAGCAATGCATCATGGGACATGAGATCATCATGTATGTGAAAACCACGTATCTCCATGAAGACAAACGGCCTGTTTTCAGCTTGGTGACGATGAGTTTTCCAGCTGATCTGAGACGGTTTGAAACAGTTTATTTAGCTGAAAGAGGAGGAGGAGGAGGAGGAGGAGGACATGAAGGAACTCTTCATCCTCCAGTTTATCACAAACACTCGCATCAACACATATGGAGACACGTGGTTTTCAGCGGACAGGACGGTGGTGACGAGCTGTAATCTGTAACTGAACCAAATAAAGTAGCAGTAGAAGAAGAAAGCTCAGGTTAAAATGACATGGACCGACGTTTTGAGGCCTCAAGTTTAGCAGTTTGGTGTCGCCATCTTGCTTTTTGGAGCCAGAAGTGACCATATTTGGACAAGAAGGTGGAGCTAGCGAGCTAGCTCGGTTAGCATGGTGCACTCATAATAGAGAATAGTGGGACTAACGGGATTGTTTTTAGGAAAATATATGTATGATATAACGGCTGTGTGTGGTTAAACCAAAAGGATCTTCCAGGTCTCTCTCACACCAGACTCCATTGAGAAAATCAGTAATTTAACCTCGCAGAACACAGGAATCACAAGTTTACTGCTGCCTCAATCAGTTTGTGTTATTGTGTGTTCTACAAATATTGTGTTGCACCTTAACCAACTCTTTAAGACACCAAAGTCACACAATAACTCAAACAAGCTAACTGATTAGCAGCAGTGGACCAGCAACTCATGTATTCTGTGAGCTGAAATGACTGTTTTTGTGAATGGAGTCTGGTGTCCTTGGAGAGAGTGATATAACGGCTGTGGACCTGGCCACCATGTCGGCACCCCACTGGCTTGTTGACTGACGTTCTGAAGCCTCAAGTTTGGCATTTTGGTGTCACCTATCTAGTTTGTCTAGCAAGGTGAGATCATAATGGAGAATAATGAAGTGCCAACCCTTCTGGTGTGCCCCGTGGGAGCCTGTCAGCCTGATGAAGGGATGGGGCAGGTCACATGATCAACACACCCCTGAGTGTGACATCACAGGTGAGGCAAAATCTAAACACAATGTTTTCATTTATTTATGTTGAAAATGTATTTTAAATAATATGTTCCCTTTAATTGAGTCACAATAATTACTACTTTCTGACTTGCAAATGACTTTCACTCTTAAATAATTGACTGGATGTTTAAAAATAACATTTGGAAGATCTAGAAGAGCCACACGATTAAATTATTTCATCTCCATTTAAGTTAGTGGCTAACAGGAAGTTAGCAGGCGGCTAACAGGAAGTTAGCAGGGGGCTAACAGGAAGTTAGCTGGCTCAGCAGGCCTGAGGCGCTGGTGCTCCATGCTCCATGGGCCCAACAACGACTAAGATCCCAGATAAGCCAAACTTTTGTGGCTCCACTGAGCAGCAGGAATGAACGGAGCCTCCAACGCTGCATCCACGTCTGTTTCTACATCCGTGCCTCCATCCCATGTGCCACGAGCACAGAAAACTACAAAAATGTCCGACAAAGTGTCGCCTCATGCTTCCTCTCCGACTGTCAGTCATTTCTCCAGAGCAGAGGACAGAAAACATCCTTAATAGCCCTTAAAAAAAGGTACACATTTCAGATTTAATGCATTTATTTTTACTTTTGCAGCTGAAGTGTTTATGAGGGGGAACACGAGGCTGCGTTTCAGTCTGAGCTGCACTCGGCCTGCGTGCTCCAGAGTCTCTGAGCGGCTGAGCGGGCAGGCCTCAGGCTGCAAGGCAAACAACTGTTACCTACAAATCATCCGTCACTATTGGAAACCGGTTTTTCTCCCCCTCCTCCCTCCCTCCCTCCCTCCTCGGCCACAGAGCTCACGCCTGAGCTGCAGCTTTTTAAAACACCTCCCGTGCTGCTGAGGAAGAAAACAGAGCCGAGGAAGAAGAAGAGGAGGAGGAGGAGGAGGAGGAGGAGGAGGAGGAGGAGGGGTGTGCACATGTGTTTTTGAAGCTGGTTGGGAAACAGTGAGACGGAGCAGCGTGTGCTTGTCATCCCCCCACACTGCCGACAGGTGTTGGCTTCATGTGACTGCCTGCCTGCCTGCCTGTCCGGACAACGCTCCAATGAAGGAGGAGGAGGAAGAGGAGGAGGAGGAGGAGGAGGAGGAGGAGGAGGAGGAGGAGGAGTGTGTAAAGTTTCATCAACAACAACTGTGTCAACTCGTAGTCGCTCTGCGTTGGGAAACCCTCCTGCACAGATCTCCTTGCTCCGGCTGCTGGGGAGTTTGGGGATGCCTCTCCTCCTCCTCCTCCTCCTCCTCCTCCCCCTCCTCCTCCTCCTCCGCTGGATGAATGGATGAATCCACCCTTTTGTTAGCGATGGGTCGTTCCTCGGCAACGGCTCCATGGTTACAGTCCAATAAATAACATCACACTCTCTCTGCTGCGTCTCTGGTTTTCAGGCCGGGGATGCAAAAGGAGGCGAAAAGTTTTTTTTCTTTCTCATCTGATGATGAATTTTTTTTAAAATCAAAAACATAAAAAACCAACGTTTCTGTGCAAAACTGTGGAAAGAAGTGAATTATAATTTAGAGTTATTTGGAGGAAAGTTGCCAAAGCTGCTCTAACTTACCACGAAACAATACAGTAAATAAAAAAAGACACATCTGTCGTCTTTTATCGGTTTGTTGTTTAAAACTGAGAACTGATTTTAGGTTAACACCAGTTTGTTACAACAAATGCTGCTTTTATCCTGTTTTATTTCACACATGATAGAAATATCAGCCAAACCACATTAAACACATTGACCGTGCACTTGATGGTGGTGCTGTAGAGCAAAGTTATAAAAGCTATCACAGTTCATCCTGAGGGGACCACGAACGAGCGAACGTCTGAACCAAACTCCATGATAAAAAACACAATTTATAAGAACGGCACAGCGGATGAAACGTTTCAGTCACAAATAAGTAAAAGTTGTTAATGATGGGCAGTGTGTGTGTGTGTGTGTGTGTGTGTGTGTGTGTGTGTGTGTGTGTGTGTGTGTGTGTGTGTGTGTGTGTTGGGGATGGGCTCTTTGTATCTCAGTGGATTCATTTGAATTGAAAAGTGGCCAGTTGAGGTGAAAAGCAGTGATTGGATTAGTGATGTAATGCTGTTAGCTGCTTTTCTAGCCGCAGCATGTGTGTGTGTGTGTGTGTGTGTGTGTGTGTGTGTGTGTGTGTGCTAAAATGGAGGCTCCTGCAGTCTGTTACAGCTGAGCTCCGGCGCCTGTATTTCATATGTCAACAGTACACAGCGACCTGTTTCTGCTCTGCTTCTCTATCAGATTCTTCCAAGGACGTCGCTTTGTGGTCCGGACGTCAGCGCTCAGAGGAAAAAACAAAAAACAAAAAACGTCTTCAACATATGAGATTTTACGTGACATACCGGGGGCATCAGTGTGACGTCAGAGTAGATAGCTAAGGCGGGAAAAAAAGGTGTAAAGGAGCACGAAAAGGGCCTAGAGAGGTGAAATCCGGCCCTTCATGGTGGACCACCTTGGGATCTTATTTCAGGAAAATATCTGAACGAATAAAGTTTCACATTTGAATTGTGCCGTGAATCACACACACGATGTTTGTCAGTTTGAAAGATCATTTTGTAAGACATGAAAGTTTGTCGTACAACTGGACGCACTCAAACGAAGCTAGCCAGCGTGCTAATTTGTGCGCTAAACCTCACTAGATAACAGATACATTAGCAAATGTTAGCATGCTAAGGCGCTAAACTAAGATGGTGAACGCGGTCTCACCAAACAGCGTACGGATAACAACGCTAGCGTCTTGACTAACTTTTGTCACAACGTATTTTATGCTTTTCACGTGTCATTTCGCACATTTAGCCTCAACTGACACATTACACGCAAATGCCATAAAAACGCTAGAAAGGAAAAAAGATGAACGTAGCGACAAACAGTCCTCGTAAGGAGGTCAAACTCACTCAGTTAACTCAGGAGACCGCGATTAGTTTCCTGTGAGAAACCAAAAGTCTGTGTTGAGTTGTTTTAAGTGCCGTGATTTACTTTTCTTTGATAATTAGCGTACATATTTCAACCCAAACCAGCATCTTTTCCTAAACTTAACCAAATAGTTTTTATTTTGTAGTTGTGGTGCAAAACGGAACAAAATTGCAACCAATTTTGAAAGTGCAACCGAACGTTATGATCGCTAACTTAGCCACAGATTGATAAATTAAAGGTGAAATCCTTAAAATTAGCGTGTCGGTTAAACATTAGCATGTTTATAGGATTGTTAGCATGCCGTTTTGGTGTCGTGTTCATCGTGTTGTTGTTGTTTATATTCCCAACGGCCACACATTTCCTGCATTATCGTTATGTTATCTGCTTGCTAGCTAGCTTTACCCGCCAACAGTGAGAAGTGCTTTGGCGTCCATGTTGTTTAGCAGCGTTGCCAAGCAGTTACCACAAAATAACCGCTAACATGACGTGCACACGACTGCCAGCGTCCTAACCACGAACTCAAGAGTCACATTTGACTGAAGGCGCCGTTAGCATTTAGCTAAAAAAACATACATGTTTATTAGCAAGCTTTAGGGGTGTGTTTTTGGACTTTTAGCCGAACCAGGCTAGCTGTTTCCCCCTGCCCCCAGTCTTTATGCTAAGCTAAGCTAAGCTGAGCACATCCAGCTACAGCTTTAACAAACAAACATGAGACCCATCCTCTCGTCTATCTCACTGCAGTGGGGGAAGAGAACAAGTGTGTTCCCCTGCATGTAGCGCTAATCAAGCTAAGCTAGCTGTGAAATGTGAGGGGCCTCCCAGACCAAACTCCATTCACTTTTCAGAGTAATTTAGCCTCTAACCAGAGTCCTGGTTACACCCAGCCCTCCTTCCTCCCTCCCTCCTCTTCATCAGCAACAGGCCGAACCAGCCCGACGCAGACAGAGACGCTCTTCCTGCTCTGCTGCAGCCGCCTGCAGGGGAGGAGGAGGAGGAGGAGGAGGAGGAAGAGGGGTGCGATGGGAGGAGAGAGGCCTGTGTGCTCCTCTCTCCAGCAGGGGATGATGGGAGGAGGAGGAGGAGGGGTCTGTATCTGGAGATGAAGGGCTGGCAGGAATGTGGGAGAGAAACACGACATGCGGCGAGAGACGAGTCGAGCTGCTCGCGCTAAATTTAACAATGAAAGTTTAAATTTAGTTTCACTGAGGGGAGTTCAGTCCGACCTGGGAGGGGAGGGGAGGGGAGGAGGGGAGGGACGAAGCTGCTGCTGCTGCTGGAGGAGTTATTTACACACAAACACACACACCTAACACACACACACTGTCAGAAACACACACACACACATCCTCATCATCCTCATCATCAGAGTTATTCAGACGATGTTGAGTCTTAAATTACTTCCAACTTGAAATAATGTAAATGTAGGCAAGGTTTAAGGTGGAATTACTTCATTTTTTACTTTACTTTAGAGGTTTAAGGTGGAATTACTTCATTTTTTACTTTACTTTAGAGGTTTAAGGTGGAATTAGTTAACTTTGAGATTACTTTTAAGGTTTTAAGATTTAATTACTTCACTTTTTTTATTTTACTTTTAAGGTTTAAAGTGGAATTACTTCATTTACTTTATTCTTAAACTTGAAATAAGATTTTAAGATGGAATTACTTTGTTTTTGCCCTCACTTATAAGGTTTTGAGGTAGAATTACTTAATTTCTTACTTTTCTTTTAAGGTTTTAATGATGGAATTACTTTATTTTGAGTGTATTCAGTGCACATTCAGACAGGAACAAACAGGAACAACATTATTCTGAAGGCATTGCTTTTAATAAAACTGGAGTTTCTGGAGTTTTTAGGTCACAGATGTGTTTTTAGAAACATGATTCTTTGATAAAAACATTGATTCTTCTTCTGCACTTTTGCCTTGATTGTAATTAACTTTAAAACCTGAATGATCTTTAGGACAAATAAGACTTGACTAACCTTTAAAGTCAGGTTTAACACCCTCCCAAAGGCTGTCCACAGGCATCATCTCCTCCCTCCAAATCTCGCGATATCTCACTCTCTGCCCGCGTCTCCCTCCATCAGTTCTCGCGATATCTGCCGTGGCTGCCTGCACAGGGAAGTTTCTTATCTTTTACCACCTTAAACTCATCGCCAGTGATAAAAACAAACGTTTGCAGCGCATTTTTTCTAGTTTTATGGATAAATCAAACCAAGTGGGAGAAAAGAGAGGGAGCTTAAGTGGAGAACAGCCATGCTGTGGAGATACATTTGCGGATAAATCAACTTTAGGGTGATTTTTGTTAGGTGATAACATGCGTGTAGTGGAGGATTAACACGCGTAAAGTTACACTTTAACTCCTGCAAATGTGCTTTTTAAAGGTTAACACGGAGGGTTTGTTGCGCAAAAGCGCTGATAGTTAATTAAAAGTGGTGACTTTTGCGCTTTTGTGCGGTTTTTTTGGCTTTGAGGTGATTATTTGCTGCCCCGTGATGTGTTCAGGGGCTCGGTACCGGGAGGACAGAGGAAGAAGTAATCCAGTAACGTGTGCGTAAAGGGAGAGATGCTTGGTGGCCACGTCCCCTTGGAGACTGGAGAGACAACACGTGATGAGCTTTACTTATCAGGTTTAGAGGGAGAGAGAGAGGGGGGAGGCAGAGAGAGAGAGAGAGAGGGGGGGGAGGACACAGTCAGGAGTCCGGGGAGGAATTAAAAGAAACTAGAATAAACCAACATTTTCCTCTCGACGACTCCTCTCCTCGCGTTTTTCTATTTTTCTGTCCTCCGGGAGAGGAGGGAGGAAGAGAAGCAGCAGAGGAGGAGGAGGAGGAGGAGGAGGGAGGGGAGGAAGGAGGGAGGGAGGGAGGGAGGGGAGGAGAAGCCGGAGTAAAGTTTGTCCAAGTTTGCACATCCCTTCGGAAACGCCATTTTGATTCCTCTCCTCTCCGGAGCAAGTTTGCAGCCTCTCTCTCTTCTCCCTTCTTTTTTTTTTCTTCATCATCCCCCCTTTTATCATCCACCATCACCGCCGTTCATCATCATCATCATCATCATCATCACCGCCACCCTCATCATCATCATCATCATCATCATCATCATCATCGCCCCCACCAACCACCACCATCATCATCCTCGCCACGATGTCTCGGCGCAAGCAGCCCAACCCCAACAAAGTCAAGCGTAAGTCTGCCTTTTCTACCCTCTCCATCGCTGTTCCGGAGCTTTCTGCCTCCGGCCGCTCGCTTTCATCGATGCCCCGACGTGCTGCTCGGTTCTGGGGGAGAGGGGGGGAGGGAGTTTGGACCTAGTTGTGGCTGTTTGGGTGAAGTTTGAGCTGAGATGTGGAGACGGTGAGGGAGGGATACTAGTTTTTTCTCTCCTCTCCGTGTTGCTTCCTAGTTTGATGCGCATCCAAGCGGTGGAATTCAGCCCCGGCTCTCTTCCTCATTCACGCCACTTCGGCTAATTATCGCCAAACAAGTTGTTTTTCGCCACTTTTGGTGCAACTTTATCACCCGCGTGCACGTTTCGGGCTGTTATGTGGTAGTTTTGCCCCGCGGGGAGGGTGGCAAGGGGTGGTGGGGGGTGGGGGGGGTCAAAGTCTGCTCGCTGCCGGAGTCGAGCATCCATATCTCGGGTGCACTTTGGTCGGAGCCTCGCTGCTAGTGGCCATGTGTAAAGCTACCAGACACCACCGGCAAGCTAGCAGCAGCTAGCATGGCGGCTTCCGGCCCGCGCCTTCAAAGTAAAACCACCTGTTGATGAACGCTGTGTGAGATGTGAGCTTGACTCAGCGTTTTGTCCCCTGAGGTTGTTTTTCTCTGCCTGAGTGACCTCAATTTGCTGCTATTCATCTTATATTTGGAGGCAGATTACGTGATGCTGGTTGATATAGAACATTATGGTGATATATTGGTGGTTTACACATGTAGTCAAATGTTTATTCACTTGGTGAACTCAACCCAGACCGGACTGCTACTTTTCTTCAATAAATACTCATGAAAGTACAAGTAAAGCATATATGTATGTGTAGGTGTTGTGTTTAATGTAAAGGAACCAGAAAATGATGGTAAAATAAGTTTAATTCAGCCCGTTTTGATGCTAAACTTCTCAACTTTGCCCGAGTGTGGGTTTTACTCTGAAGGGACAATCGCATCTCTTCCGGCCTCCTGCTAGCTAACAGCAGCTAGCTCGACGCCGCCGCCGTGACCTTGCCCGGGCACATTTACCCACAAACGGACCGCTGTTCGTTAATAAACTGCGCCAACGCGGCGGCGGGCCGTCCGGCGCCACCGGGCCGCTGCCTGTGCGCCACTTCCCGCCGCTGTTGGCCGACTTTTCGACACTTTTCCAGCCGTCTCCGGTTACGCGCAGGCGGCAGCAGCAGCAGCAGCATCGACGTGACGCCTGTTGCATCCACCTCCTCCTCCTCCTCCTCCTGCACCTCCTCCTACCCCCTCCTTGCTCCCTCTTTTCTCTCTTTCGACATCATCCACCGCTTTAACTTCCATTTTACACCATATATCTGCTTTATGCGGTCACTCAGAGCCGTTTTCGGCCTCAAACCGTCGACTTTTGGGCACTTTTAGCGGCTAGCTGAGCCGTTGGTCCTCCGCCGTCGGTCGGAGGGGTTTTTCAGCGGAGGATGCTGCCGATAAATCCCATAAAGTAGTCCCAGAGAGCCGGAGGGACTCTGTTATCAGAGCTCCGGGCCGGGTCAATGATTGATGGACCGGCTCTGGTCTCGGAGGACTGATGAGGTTTTCTGCTCCCATAATGGTTGCTAGGGATCCTCTCTCTCCATGTCGGCCCAGTGTCTCTCTACCTCTCTCTTCCTCCCCGCTGGGGAACTTTAATTCCACTTTTCCGCTCAAATTTCTGCGTGTTTTTAACTTTTAAAGTCCGTTTTTAGTTTAGTTTAGTCAGGAATTACTTTGTCCAAACTGTTTTTGGTGTCATTGAACGCCCCAGTGCCCGCACGTCTGATTTAACGCGCATGCGCGGAAGTTAAATGTCACTTTAAGGCGAATTAGTTCTTTTTCTTGATTATTTAACGTTAAAACAGCGACTTTTATGAGCTTTTCGGTCATTTTTATGACTTTATCCCGCTTAGTTTCACCATATGATGCTCCCATAACAGTCCTGTAGAGGTTTAAAGTGAATTTATGTTGTTTACAGAGGTTCGCTGTGTATTTAAAGCAGTTAAATAAGAGATTGTTGCACATTTAGCATGTTTTTGATTATCTGGTTATTCTATCACATTGAAGAGGGACTTTTGTGCACTTTAGGAACCATATTGTGACTTAACTATATCTGAGTTTACCATATGATGCTCCCATAACGCTCCTGTAGAGGCTTAAAGTGTATTTATGGCACTTTATTGCAGTTGCAGCATATTCTAAATCATTTGGTTATTCTATAAAACTAAAACTCCACTTAATGGTACCTTTTATACACTAGAAACATCCTGTTGGGGGTTTAAGTGTATTTATTCTAGTTAAATGTGAGTTTATCACAAGTGTTATAAGTGTCACTATAATATTAGAAAGTGGACTTTTGTGTGGTTATTGTCACTTTACTGCTCTTATGATGCTCCTACGGGGGTTTAAAGTGAATTTATTCTAGTAAACGGTCAGTTTATCCTAATTAGGGATGTGTTGTGGCTGTTATTGTATATTAATGGCAGTAAATGAGAGTTTATTAAAGTGCAGGACTTTAGTGCACTTTGGGAACATTGTTGTGACTTTAGTCTATTTAATGGTGAGTTTATCTTCATGTGTTTGACTCACTGTGACTTAACTACACCTGCTGAGTGGCAGCAGGTTTAATAATCTAATGTGTTTTAATGGGGTCACAAAGTTCTTCTACTGAGACTTTATATCGACGTTGCCCCACTTTATGGCAGAACTTATCACCCTGTGTGTGTTTATGGTTCTTTTTATGACTCCAGTATCCAGGTAGGATCGATACGGTAACTTTCAGAGCATCTTTAGCCAGAATTTGACGCTCAGACTGTGATTTTTGGAGCATTATTTGAGAACAGCACCCTGTGGTACCTGTGAAGTGTATTTATTCGTCTTTACTGTGACTTTATCACGCTGGTTTTTAGGTCATTGGTACCTTCTTTAGCACCAAACCGCAGATTTATTGTGTTTTTTTAGACCTCAAAGTGAATTTAAGTGTTTTTTAACCTTAAAGTTGTACTTGTGCAGCCTAGAAGTGTGTTCTTGAGTACTTTTTATCGTGTTTTGTGGTGTTTCTAGCTCCTGTGGAGTTGCTGCATTTTACCCGACTTCACAGCATCTTCCGCTGCTGCATCGCCGTCACATGGACGTAATTATCGCAGTGTGTTTGCGGCGCTGCGTGGAGAGCGTGTGGTGGCTTTTATCCGCTGCAGTAACTTCTGCCGAGCCTCCTCTTTTGTTTATGTGCATCTTCGTGGCAGTTTTTCTGATGCGTTTGGAGGTTTCCCTGCAGCCCGGTGGACGTTTTGAGTGTTTTTTAGGTGAAGTGGAAGCTTCTGAGGGGATGAAGCGTTCGTTCTGGCTGTTGTTGGTCCTCTCCTCCTCCCTATAGAGGAGGAAGAGGAGGAGGAGGAGGAGGAGAGATCCGGATGAGCAGTTAGCATTCCATTACGAAATTCAACACTGAGGCCGAGCTGGGCCCTCGGCGACAGGCGCTGATCTCTCTCTCTGTCTCTCACGGACAGGCACTTCTTGCTGAGGGGGAAGTTTTAACTCGCTCTTCCACTCCTCAGCTCCTCGTTTTCAAATGGAGATGTAGGAAGAGGGGGGAGGAGGGGGAGGAGGAGGAGGAGGAGGGGTATTAATCACAACATCAAAGTGGATGTCTGGTGGATTCCTCTGGTGAGCTTTGGTACTAAAAAAGTCTTTTCTGGGCGTCCATCTTTGTTGTGGCATCAGGAAAGGATGCTGTGTGTGTGTGTGTGTGTGTGTGTGTGTGTGTCTGTGTGTGTGTGTGTGTGTGTGTCTGTGTGTGTGTGTGTGTGTGTGTGTGTGTCTGTGTGTCTGTGTGTGTGTGTGTGTGTCTGTGTGTGTGTGTAACCCTCCGACTTTCCAGTTCTGCTGCTTCACTCACAAAAAAGTGGCGGTTTACTGCTCAGTCACAGCTCCTCTTCTTCTTCTTCTTCTTCTTCTTCCTCTTCTTCTTCTTCTTCTGTAGTGGACATTTTAAAACGGTGACGGCTGATGATGTAGCCGATGATGCGTGCCGCTCACACACACACACACACACACACTTGCACACAAAGAGTGTCTTGTGCGATGGGGCATCCTCCATTGTGAGTGCTGTTTGTGGGAACTGAAGACACACACACACACACACACACACACACACACACACACACACACACACACACACACAGCCTGCAGTCACAGTCATGTAAAGACATGATGCAGCATGAACGGAGGGATGCATGTTGTGTTTTTCCTCCTGTTCAGGTGACAAAGTGAAACTCTGCGTCACGTCGTTCCTTCAGGAGCTTCTTCTTTATTCTTTTTAAACATTCAGATTTTAATGTAACTTTTTTTTTTTTTTTTTTAAATCTGTTCAGGATGAAGTTGTTGTTTTGTAGTTTTATCCGTCGGGTCTGAAAACATCCTGTCATGACTCACTGAAGTGGAATTATTCATCGGTTAATTACAGAAAAATCATTGATTTTTTTCTAAATATTTGATTATTTTAAAAAGAAGATTTAATTAATTGTTTTAATATTTTTTACATAAATATATTAAGTAATAATTAATGTGACTGGATGACATCATTAAAGACAAAATGCACAAAATAATAAAGATAGTTTAAATATAATAAATAAATTTTATAACAATACTGGCAACTATATAACATTTTATGTATCAATGAAATATTTAATTTAAATTTCTTAAAAAACAAAAAAATTACAAAAAAATACAAAATATTTACTTAAATTTAGAAAAGTGCCTAAAAATAAATTGTACATATAATAAATACATTTATAAAAACATTTGTTTGTTTCTGTATATTTCTTATTCTGTTTTTGCCACAAGTATTTTTATTTATTTCTTTATTTTGAAGCCCTGTTAATGTTTACAAAGTCATTTCAGTTAAATATTGACAGTTTTCCACAAAATAAAAAGTTAAAGTGTGTTTTTCAGACTTTAGTTTTTCTGTTCACTTAATCATTAAAATTTGAGGTAAAAATTAGCATCATTAGTGTTGAGTGATGAATGCTGGGACTTCTAATGTCTGATCATTAGAGTGTGTGTGTGTGTGTGTGTGTGTGTGTGTGAATGAGTGCTGATGGGGAGTTTCAGTGGGACGTTTGTGTCCACTGGGACTGAGGCGAAGCAGCTAATTAAAAGCTCTCGTCCTCCCTCTGAGACGATTGTTGTCTCCACATTAACCTCCATTTATCTCTCACTCACACACACACACACACACACACCCCTCTCTATTGATCCCCACAGTCCCAATCACATGACGATCCCTAATAGTTAACAGACGACTTCAGACCACACCTGACGACCCTCTTTTCTTTCTTTCTTTCTGTCTGATCGCTCCTCCCCTGCAGCCACAGTGGGACTTAACTGCTTAAAAGCAGGTTAAATAAATCAATACAAGTGATTGAATTGCTCTCGTGCTCCCCTGAAAGGACCTGATTTATCTCTGAGAGCAACACGGGAGTCTAAAACCATCAGGGGAAACTCCCAACCCAGCAGGACGGACTCCAATACCAAACTCCATTAAGAAAACGACCGTTTTTTAGACAAAAATACAGATAACAGGCAGATTAGCTTCGTCTTGTCTCCACTGTAACTGAGTTGAGTGACACCAAGGCTAACTACGTATTATCTTTGATTAATGATTGATTGCTTTTGTGTGTGACATGTCAGAGAATAATGAAAAAAATGATTTCTAAATTATTCATCATTAAATACAGAAAATAAAAAAAAAAGTGAAATCTTCACACGTCTGACAAACTAAATATTTAGTTTATTATTGAATAAGTCAAAGGATTTTTGGTATTTTAACTCACTGAAATGATAAATAATTAACTAAAATAGCCACCAATTAATTTCCAGCTTTTATTTTTAAAAACATGTGACTATCGATTGATTTTTATCATCTCTATCGTGAAGATTTACTGCTGTAGAGTGAATATTTGGTCACATAAAACAAGATATGAGGAGATGAAATGATGAATCAGGTTAATCGATAATGAAGATAATCACTAATAATTGGAACTCGTCTCTCTCTGGTGATTCAAAAGGACTTTCCGAGCGCGTCTGATCCTTATTTTGGGTCTCGGGATGCTAACGAACCTTTTCTTCTTCGTCTTTTCAACATTTTGCCACTTGGCCCTCTTTTACGACGTCGGTGATGCTGCGGCCGCGTGAATATCAACACCAGGAAGTAACACTTTGTGTCACGTGCTCACGTCAGAGCCAATCAGAGCCCAGCGTGCAGGGTGACCACATGCAACACGGAGCTGCGTCGACGGCGCTGAGGTTTTTTAGGCGACATGGAAACACCGTGGGCTCCACAGAGGGGTTGATGTTACCACCTCTGTCCCTCTGCACCAGACTCTATTTATAGATCGGCCTTTTTTAGATAAGATTATGTTCCATCCCCCGACCGAGGAGGAGGAGGAGGAGGAGGAGGAAAACAGTGCGTCTGGGCTGAAAGCTGACTTCTGTCATCTGTTAATGTTTTATTGATAAACACGTTGGCCTCAGTCACTGTTCCTACCAGTTAAAGCAGACTTTATAACAATGAAATCCTGACTTTGAAACGTGAGTTCAATCATAAAGATTTCAAATTTGACTTTTTAAGTGCTGAAAAACATAAAACGTGAATCCGTGTGGTTTAAAACATTAGACTTTATAAATGTTAAAACCTTCAGGTTTAAAACAACATTAACATTAACAAATGTTTTTTTAAACATTTAAAAACTGACTTTTTAAAACTTTTAAAACATTTAAATGTGACGTTCTCAGTGTTAAAATGTGCCGATAAACTTTTACAACTTTAAAACGTGACTTTATAGACGTTAAAACTCGTCTTAAGCTTTAAAAAGTGTCCATTTAAGCTGAAATCTTGACTTTATAAACTTTGTAAAGCGTTTTAGAAACATTAAAATGTGACTTTAAACTGTGAATATTTATGTTTTGTATGTGATTTTATAAAGATTAAAATGTGGTTCTATAAACATGACAACCTGAATTTATAAACACTTAAAATGTGACTTTTAGGCGTTAAAATGTCATTTTTATAAACTTTTCTAAACATATTAACTGTTCTTCATCATTAACGTGACTATAAATGGTAAAATGTGAATTCTTAAGGTGTAAATGTGGCTTTTTAAACTTTATATTGTGACTTAATAACTTTATATTGTGACTTTATCATCACTAAAATGTGACTTTAAGCTGCACTCTGACTTTATAATCATTAAAAAGTGACTTTAAAAACTTTATCAACAATTGTTAATTGTTAAAACATGACTTTAAGCTTTATTTCAGGACTCTTTTAGCATTAAAACATAACTTTTTAATCACTAAAATGTGACTTTAGAACATTTTTAAGTGTTTTTAGGCTGTGAAAACGAGTGAGAGAATGAAAACGTGACTTAAATGATCCCTCTTTGTCGGCTGTGACGGTAAATCGAGAGTCCGGTCGGACAGAAGCAACATCTTTCACTGATTTTTCTCTGTTTTCAGTCTGACGCACCGATGGTGTGAAACATGAACCAGTCATCAGGGTGGAAACACAACTGGTGTCTGATGAGGGCGGGGGATGTAGACAGAGAGGTGTGGAGGAGGAGGAGGAGGATGAAGGGTGGGGGATGGGTGCGAGTTAAACTGTTACACCTCCGGCTGGACCAAATGCCCCCCCCCCCGTCTGCAACTGAACTTAATGGAGGTTTTTACTTATATAAGATACCACAAAAGGTAGTTGTACAGGAAGTGGTTGTAGATGCAGAATTCAGTGAGTCAGTGTTTGGGCTGATTTCGTCAGAAAGATGCTGACTGAAGGTGTGGAGGTGAGTCACAGGTGGATCAGACATGTTGGAGGATTCAGTATTTTGAAACCCCTTTGCTTGTTTTTGCTGCTCTGCACACACACCAGACTCCATTCACAAAAACACAAATTTTACGTCACAGAACACTGTAGATGCTGGTCTGCTTCTGCCTCCATCCATTTGGTTGGTTTTGTTATTGTGAGATGTGGGTGTTTGTAAAGGGTCAGTTTGGATCCAACACAACAGAATATAATGGCAGCAGTAAACCAGTCACTCCCGTGTTCTGCAATCTAAAATCCCTGTTTTAGTGAATGTAGTCTGGTATGTGTGCTGTTTGTGGTTAAACCAAAAGGATCTTCCAGGTCTCTCTCTGTAGGGATCCTTTCCATGATGCTGTCACACACTTAGAATAACACTCTGAGCCTGTCAGTGGACCAAACAAGCACCTATAGTTACCACAAACAGCCGTTACATCGATGACTTCAAAGCCACCAGACTCCATTCATAATATTTGTCATTTTAGCTCACAGATCACAGGAGTTGCCGGTCCACTGTTGTCTCTATTAGTTAGTTTGTGTTGCTCTCAACACAAGGGCAGCTTACTCAGAGTTTCCAAAGCTTTCAACCACATTTCTTGGTCTTCATCGACAGATGGACTCAGTCAAGTTGTCAGTTTTGTGATCAAGTTGTAATTCTACTGAAATTTTGCAAGATGTTCTAAGTCTGTCACGTGGTAATGAGGTAAATCATCTCCATGACAACAGAGCAACCCCATACACTGAGGAAGGCCAGTAAATGTGTCTGAAAGCTCTGGAAACACCACTCAGATTTATTTTCTTGCTAAACCTTTTGTAGGGATATAAATCCACTGATTATTTTCTCAATTCATCAATTGATCTGTAAAATCCATCATCTTTCCCAAAGTACAAGTTGATGTTTTTAAGTTTCTTTTTTTGTCCCACCAACGTTTTCAAACCTAAAAATATCCAGTTTAAAATGATGCTCCACTGGAGCTCTAGCAGGAAAGGCACTTTTCAACCCTCAATACAAGACTTCATTAAGAAAATGACCATTTTACGAAAAAAGGAAAATACAGATAAAATGACGTGTAGCCTTTGTTTTTTAAGGCCACGGGTTAATCCTAATAGATTTCTGCTTCCCTAATAAACTAAAAGCTCAGTGTCATTTCTAATCAATGACATCAGATAACCAATAAACTGATTGATCGCGTTGTGAGGGCTCAAAAGTGAACACAGAGTCCTGACCGGGAGACAGTGAGACAGAGGATGGGAGTAATTTGAGATGTGGGATGAATAGCACTAAAGTAGGACACACACACACACACACACACACACTCTGAACACAGTTTTTGCGTGTCGTCCGATGGGCCTCCTCCCATGTTAGTGTGTATCTGCGGTAATGGCATCACAACACACACACACACACACACACACGCACATGAAAACACACTCCGAGCCCACCAGCACTGCCTTGTGGTCTCCTTGCTGGATTTAAATATAGGCGAGACACACACACACACACACACACACAGACCACCGTCTTTATATAGCAGTGGATAAGCTATAGTTAGAGTGAGTAAATATTACAATCACTGCAATCAGCTTTTGTTTGTTGTTGAAATCTGTCTTTAATAAAGTCTCAGATGGTTTCAATTAATCAATGAATTAGTATATTGACAGCCGGTTGATTAAGAGCATCTCTCAGAGTCGTCAAAGTAAAATGTGAATATGTTCTGGGTTTCTTACTATTTGACATTAAGCTGAGTGTTTGGGGTCCGTCACCAAGATCTCTTGGCACTTTTCACTATTTTCTGACATGTTATTAATTAAACATTTACTTGATTAATTGATAAAATAAGTGGTTGATTAATCAATAATGCTGATAATCTTCAGTCTCAGCCCTGATCTCATCCATCACTGTTGCAATGGATAGAAAAACCACATTAATCTGAGCCGTAGCTGTGTCTTTTTGTGGTTTTTAAAAACAGTAATTTCCTTAATGGAGTCTTGTATTGAAGGCGGAAAAACGTCCCTCCTGCTGAGTTAAGAGTTTTAAGTGGAAGGATTTGGAGTCCCGCGATGCTCCGAGAGTTAAATGTTAGGAGAGACTGTTAATGTTTGTCATTTCATGGCCTGTAAATGATGAACTGTAGCGGTGGTTAAAACAGTCCGTGTGTGACTTTAAGGCTCAAAATGGCCCCCGGCAGGCAGGATCAGCGGGAACTTTCAGTCCTGGTCTTCCCCGGCCTTGACCTGATGGGTTTGCTACAGAGGTACATTTACATAACTCTGCTTGTTTGGAGCCGATAAGCTCACTGAAACTGTTATGTGTGTCTCTTAGCTGGGAAATGTTTAGTTTTCTAGCAAAAATATCCTCATTAAACCTCAATCCAGACACATTTAATCACAAACAAGGTGCATTTCCTGTAAAGTTTCCTGGACATTTTCTACATTTTGGTGTTGAGCATCTCTTTAGCAGCAGGATGAGAGTCTTCCCTCGTCCCGCTGACTGACTTTTTCCGTTTTCCCCACAAATATCCAGTGTGGCGGTGTGTTTTTGTTTCTGAGTTGGTGAAAGTTTCCTGGAAACTCTGCAGCAGAGGATGAACAACATCTCTGACACTTATGTAACTCCGTCTCTCTGATAATAACGGCTTCACATGGACCAACGACACACAGAGCGAGGGAGAGGGAGAGGGAGAGGGAGAGAAGCTATTGTTTCTCCACTTCCTCCTTCTCCTCCTCTGCTCTCCTGATGAGAGGCTGCTTCACTTCCTGTTACTTGAGCCCAGATTTTTAGCCTGTATTTGCTCACGTTTCTGGCAAGTTTCCTCCATTTAAAATAAGCCGAATTAGCTTGTAGCAGCTCCTGTTTGGAGCCTTCTCATGGATGTTAAGACGACTGTCGCTGGTTTACTTTGATATTGACGGAAACTTAAAAACATAAAGATTCTCAGGCAGGTTCTGCAGCTATGTGGAGCGCCTCCTTTTCTGCAGATTTATGGGTGTGTGCTTGTGACGGACATCAGAGATGCTGATATATTTGTAAAGATTAAGTCTCCTGAATCTAGAAATATGCGTTTCATGTGTGTGTGTTCAGTTATGAGTCTGTGCAGGAGGGTGATTGTTGATGCTAAATGGTGCAGCTCAGCCAGAAATCCTCAGTGCTAAGCTAAGTTAACGGCTGCTAGCATCAAACTGCAGCATTATGCAAGTGATTCCTAAAGAGATTGACCTGTAAGATCCTTTTTGTTGTTCTGTAAAGTAAAATCCCTGTTTTAGTGAATGTAGTCTGGTGTGTGTGCTGTTTGTGGTTAAACCAAAAGGATCTTCCAGGTCTCTCTCTGTAGGGATCCTTTCCATGATGCTGTCACACACTTAGAATAACACTCTGAGCCTGTCAGTGGATCAAACAAGCTCTTTTAGTGGACCTACTGTGATCAGGTGCAGTTGACCCAAAGGATGGAGGTGGTTTGGTGGCTGCTGGCTGAGGTGATCTACTGGACCAGTTCCAACACTTTTAGCACCTACCAGCCATTCAGACACCAAGATATGTAAAAATAAGGCCCAGGCCTGTTTAAAAATACTGGACAAGCACCTGTAGTTACCACAAGCTATATCAAAGCCACCAGACTCCATTCAGAAAAGTACTACTTTTACTTTGCACAACACAGGTGTGACGTGTTAAGTTATGCCTCTGTGCAGAAGGAGCGCGATTGTTGATGCAAACAGACAGAAGAACCTCTGTGCTAAGTTGAGTCTTCTCTCTCAGCCGTCCACCGTAAAGTGAATATGGCTATTTTCCAAAATGTGGGACTATTCCTTTAATAAATAACCAGCAGCAGGTTTGTCTCAAACACATAAAATCATAAACAAAACTCCTAAGATAAGCTTCTGGTAGCATCCTCCTCCTCCTCCTCCTCCTCCTCCTCCTCCTCCTCCCGCCTTTCATCTGCTCAGCTCCTCCCCCTCTAAGATGCCCTCTGTTTCCTCCTCCCCTCGCCTCCTCCCCCCTCCTCCCCTCCTCTCTCCATCCGTTGTGACATTCTTGCACAGCCGAGCCGCTCGGACTTTGGACTCGCTGTAAATACGGCTTTATTTGCTGCGAACAGGGTGAAGGTGTGTGTGTGTGAGATGGCTGACACACACACACACACACACACACACACACACACACACACACACACAAACACACACACTCCCATGCAGTGGTAGTTAGCTCGACAAGCTGCTTATCAGCAAGACAGTCTCACCACACCCACCTACACACACACACACACACACACACACACACAGAGCTACTGGCATCCCATATAACAGGTCTGGCCTACATATGACAGTGAAGCATTTCTTCTTCCCCCCTCCTCTTCCTCCTCTTCCTCCTCCATCACACACCTTGATGAAGCAGCTCCTCCCTGGTTAAATTCAAATGCTTGAGTTTAATTTGTACTCTGCTTGTTTTTATAACGTAATCTGGTTACTCATGCAAACCAAATTCTGTTAATATTTTAGATAAAACGATGCCGTCGTCATATTTGTTTGTTAAAATGAACAGCTGGAAAAATGAGGAAAGTCACAATAAATGCACTGATTTGTATAAAGGAATTCTGCTAGCTTTATTTCTGACTTTTATAATAATTGTAGCTGCAAACAAGCACTTTGAAGGCACCAAGACAAAACAAGTCAGAACTTCCTTCAGTTTTTTGTCAAAACAAAGCACAGACACACCATCAGTCACACAGTGTGCTCTGCTGTGCTCCTGTACTCCTCCTGTGTTTTTTTCCTGCAGAACTACACTCAAAAAAACGCGATTTTAAATCTGAGGTGTTGCTACGCAAAAATTAGGAGGCACTTCCTGTTTGGCTTCTTCAACATAAAAGTCAGGAGAAAGTCTGTCAGCTGGACTCCACTAAAGGGCTGCTGATTCTGGAGCTTTCAGCTGTATCACATGGCCTTCCTCAGACGGTGAATTTTTACGAAATTCAAAAAATTACTCGTTTTTCAGGCTGTTTGCAAATAGTTTCCTTTTACTCGTGTTTCAGATAATTTACTAATATTTGTTTGGATATTTTACGACTGTTAAACTGTCAAATATTGTATCAAATAAAAATATTAGTAACATTTACTAATATTTTTAAAACATTTTTTAATATTAGTTTGACACTTTTATACTCACACTCATTATATATATTATATTTTGTTTAGTTGGAGAATATAAGTGAAAGGAAAAACGTCCATGTGGGATTAATAAACGTTGCTCGGCTCAGATGGAAGTTTGAAAGTCAAAATAAAAGTTTTACTGGAGAGCGAAGCTGCAGTTGGCACTGAAGAATAAAAGCGTCCCAGTAGAGTGGACCAGCAGGACAGCCTCAGGTGTTCAGCCCCCCCTCTGCTCTGATCACAGTGGAACCTTCCAGCTCCCCTCCAGCAGCAGCACAGTGGTTCATCCCACCCCTCTTAAAGCATGATGGAGTCTCTCTCTCTCTGTCTGTCTGTCTCTTGCTCGCTCGCCCTCCTCCTCCTCCTCCTCCTCCCCCTTCGTCTTTCTTGCTGACCAAACAGTTTTGTCAGCTGGCGGCTGCTCTGCTGCTGAGGATTGGAGAGGGAGGGAGGGCGGGAGGGAGGGACGGGGGAGGAGAGAGAGAGAGGGGGGAGGACTGACAGCATGCAAATAGCAGCTCACTTTATGGTGGTTAAATCAACAAAGGTGGATTGAGTTTTAACCGCAAATCACAACAACTGTGTGTGTGTGTGTGTGTGTGTGTGTGTGTGTGTGTGTGTTTCCTGGTGGCAGATCTGCAGTTGTATTTTTAATCACATTGATCGTTTTCTTATTTTGATATTTTGTCAATCAACAGAAAATTATTATCTATTAATTATTTGTGATTTAAATATATATATATATATATATATATATATATTAATCAGCATTTTTTGGACAGTGTAATATTATTCAAATACTTTATTGATATTTTTCAGATTATTTCGGACAGTTTGAATTTTATTTTATTTATTTTTCAGGTATTTTAACCTTATTTTTAGTATATTTTAGTATGTAAATAAATAAATATATATTTAGACATTGTACTTCATAAATATTGGTCAACTGTCCAAAAACAAACTAAACCATCAGTAAATTATAATTACATTATTCGGTTTTTACATTTTGATTATTTCCTCTTTGTTTTTACTCCGTCAGCACTAAATGATCTTAATCTATTAATTATCTTTTTTTTTTTTATTCATAATTTTTGTCCAGTCCACAAATGCTCGCTCCCTGGACCGTAGAGATGCAGGTGATGTCAGGGAGGAGGAGCCTCCTGATTGGCTGGCCTTAATACCTTTTTAGCATCCTGGTGCTGGAGACAGGTGATGCTGCGGCGCTGCGGCCATTTTGAGCTTTGATGCTAATCTGATTGTTTTTGAGTTATTAAACATGAATTAGATGTAAAGTAAACACTTCTGGTGGATTATTAGTTAGCGGCGTATGTTAGCATCTTTGTTAGCAATTGAATTAGCATCTTCAGGTTCTCTTTAAACCCAGTGTGCCAAAATTAGGGCTATTAAACATCAATTTTATGTCCTTCATGCTTTTCTGGAACATTTTCTTACATGTAGTTGAAGTATTTGCTGTTTCTAGTAGAAGTAGTTTGTCGTTAAGCGGCTAATTTGAGTGTGTGTGTTGTGGTAGTTCGGTGGTTAAGTAGCCTGACAGCAGCAGCAGCATGTGAATGGAGCAAACAGAACCAGCCTGCATAATCCCCGTTAATCTGACTGTTAGCAAGGCTGTAATCTGACACACACACACACACACACACACACACACACACACACAGAGGTGACGGGCCACATCAGAGCAGCCATGAACACAGATTAACACGGTAATGAGAGCTCACACACACACACACACACACACACACACACATTAGACAGGAATGCATGCATGCAACTTTACACACACACACACACACACACACACACACACACACCTCCCTCCTCTGAAAAAGTGCCATTGTTGGGACACACCCCGTTGCCGTGGCGACTGTCCCCAGACCTTTTTAGTATCTTTTTTTTCTCTTTGACACGTGTGTGTGTGTGTGTGTGTGTGTGTGATGGGGGAGGGAGGATTACAGGATGGGAGAGGACTGGTTAGAGGAGGAGGAGTAAAGGGGGGATGGGAGGAGACGGGAGTTTAGAGGAGTGATGTTACTTCTCTTCTGTTTTTAGAATAGTTTCAGTTCTGATAATCAATCAGATAATAAATGAACATCATGGATCAGATTGACAGCTCAGGTGTCGCCAGGTGTCATTTGTCAGGCATCTATCAGGTGTCAGTTGGGCGTTTTAAGGTGTCTTTCAGGTGTGTTCAGGTATGTTCAGGTGTCTTTCAGGTGTCGTTCAGGTGTGTTCAGGTGTGAGAACAGTCTGCATCATTGGCTCTCTGTAGCGGAGGTGTGACTGACATTTAAGGTTCCCGTGGAGTCACCTGATTGGTTGAAAGACGCCTCCTGTGGCGTGATCGTTGGTCATGTGACCTTCGTGGAACAGTCTAGTCCCGACGACGCCGGCGTTTCTTCCTCCTCTTCCTCTTCGTCACACTCTTCCTCTTCGGCTCTGACTCTGCTGATGGAGTCACTGCAGCACCGTGTTTCGCTCCCTTTTCCCAGCAGCCCTCTCTTCTTCTTTGTCACAGTCACAGGATGACACTGACGCCACTGGCTGACCTTTGACCTCTGAGGTGTTGGTTTACTGTAAAACTGGCGATGAAGGAAGTGACTCAACACTGTCACTACAAGTACACATCTTAGAGTACTATATTACCACTGCTACTACTGTTGGTACTGCTGTTATTGAGCTTTTATTTTCTTAAAAAGTAACAGTCAGCAAGAAGGGCTTTTATTTTGGTAGCTTTAAGATTCTTTTACTTTGAAGTTGTAATCTGTGTGTGTGTGTGTGTGTGTCTATTCTCAGACATGCTGTTGACTAATTATCACTGTCATTGTTATTGATGTCACACACACACACACACACACACAGTTGTTACACCATTGAAGGATTAAAGGGATTCCACTTTCAGACACTCACTCACACACACACACACACACACACACACACACACACACACACACACACGCTTATGTCACATGTAAAGATGCAGTTATTAGATGACAGAGTGAGTGTGTGTGTCTGTGGGTTGTGTGTGTGTGTCTGTGGGTTGTGTGTGTGTGCACCATACACACTAACCCATCACACACACGCACTAATCACAGGTTCTGTAAATGAGCCCTGCGCTCACACACACACACACACAAAGAGAGCAGCATCCCCACTAAACTTGTCCTACGTTGTGCACTGTAGGAAGCGTTTGTGTGTCAGAAATAGACAGGAAGTGCTCTTATTTTGTGAAGAAGTCCCTTAAATTGAGTGTTTTTTGAACTGAGTTCAGTGTGTGAGGGTTCAGAGAGTTCATGTCTGCAGACAGAAACGTCCAAACACGGCGAGACACAGGAGGACGCGACGTCCGTCTCTTTCTGCATCCGTTCATCCATCACTTCATTCACAGCTGGGTTTCTTCTTCTTTGGTGCTTTATTTACGTCTCATTGCCTCCATTTTCTCCTCCTGTGCAGCAGCAGTATGCTTCTTTTAAAATGGTGAAAAACTCAGAGCGACTCAGTTTACTGTCCTACACTGCATTAAATACTCACAAATATTTGGCGTCTTTGCTTAATAATTGATTATTGGATCATCAAAGTAGTTGCTGATTAATTTTTTATTAATCGACTAATCAATTAATTGAACAATCGGCGCAGCTCTAAAGGAGATTTTTGTTAAAAATGGTCTGAAATTTTTGAAAATGGGGGAAAAAAGTGCAAACTGAACTGTAGTAAGTTTAAAGGTGTGTGTGTGTGTGTGTGTGTGTGTGTTTGTCAAGGTGTGTGTGTGTGTAGTGGGTGTGGTCTCAGGTGTGTGTATTAGGGGGGGGTAGCAGCAGCAGTAGGTGTGCCCACCAAACTCCATTCAGCTTTTAGTTAAAAATACAATAAACCCTCCCATGGGAAAGTGCTGTGGTGGGACAAACACACACCTATGCATAAACACACAAAGTTGTGTGTGAGTGTGTGTGTGTGTGTGTGTGAGTGTGTGTGTGTGTGTGTGTGTGAGTGTGAGTGTGTTGCCCCGGAGGCAGAGACACAAAGAGGCTCAGAGTCTTTTCACTCAACTGAAACCTGGTCCTCCTCAACACACCACGCCCTGCACACACACACACACACACACACACACACACACACACACACACAGACTGTTTCACTTATTTCTGTCTCTCCATCAGTCGTCTTCATCGCCCCTCCTCTTTCTCCTTCCTCCCCCCTTGTCTCCTCTTTCCTACCATCCTCCCATTTCTCCTTCTTCACCTCCTTCCCATCTTTGGCCTCCTCTTTTTTCCTCCTTTCACTTGTTTTTCTTCGTCTTCATCCTAATCTTGTTTTTCTCTCTCTTCCTCTATTCCCCCCCTCTCCACTTTCTCCTCCCTTTATCCTCCTCTTCTGCCCTTTTTTCTCTCCCCCTGCTCCTCCCCCATTTCTCCTCCTCTTCCGTCTCCTCTCTTTCCCTCTTTCATTTCCTCCTTCTCTCTCTCTCCCCTTTATCATCCTCTTCTGCCTTTTTCTCTGTCCTCCTGCTCCTCCCCCATCTTCTCCTCCCCCTTTCTCCTCCTGTGTCTCCCTCTTTCCTCTTCCTCCTTCTCTCTTTCTCCCCTTTCACCTCCTCTTGTTTTTCCCTTTCATCCTCTCTTTCCTCGTCTTTCTCCACTTTCTCCTCCCTCTCTCCCCCTTTACTCCTCCCACTCCCTCTTTCTTTCTCCTCCTCATCCTCCCTCTTTCCTCCTCCTCCTTCTCTCTCTCCCTTCTCCCCTTTCTCCTCCTGTTCCTCCTCCTCCTTCTGGACTCTGGCCAGAATTACACCTGAAACTAGCACCCAGAGCAGGGCATTCTGGGTAATGTAGTCCAGAGAAGACGACAGCTCATGCATACCTGTAGTTTTTATCTTAGTGGTGGTAAAAACACGGATTATCCCTTTAAGACAGTGTTTCCCACTTCAGTTTCAGTGTTTTCCCTCCTTAGAAAGTGAGTAAGGTCACACCAGAGCTTTCAGCTGCCTCTTCACTGTCCTAAAAAGCGCCCAATCAGAGCCGGTGGCCCCTCTGACCTTTCAAAATAAAAGCATTAGGACGCCTCAAAGGGCTTAAGTCAGCTACTTGTACCAAACTAACATCCTGATCGCCATCGAGGGGGAGAAATGGGGGAGAGAGGGAGGTTGAAAGCGAAGAATGGTGGGTCCCCGCAGAGCGCCACGCTGCTTCCTGCTTCCTCTCCAGACAGGAAGTGAAGGATACGGCCGTGTTGTTTCAGCATCTCTGCGGCAGAGATAAGGATGGAGGATAAAAGAGATGAGTGGAGTTGGACTTTGTCAAAAGTTTACCCCCGTGTGTGTGTGTGTGTGTGTGTGTGTGTGTGTGTGTGTGTGTGTGTGTGTGTGTGTGTGTGTGTGTGTGTGTGTGTGTGTGTGTGTGTGTGTGTGTGTGTGTGTGTGTGTGTGTGTGTGTGTGTGAGTCACACATTAACTGCGTTATCTTGAGCAGCCCTTTGCTCTCGGTGAGTAAAAGATGCTGTAAAACACACACACACACGCCTGAAGTTTTTCTGGTCAGAAGTGAAACGCGGGGAGCGCCATTTTGTGGCAGCGGCGCCGGTGAACGCACGGCCGACCGGTCCGAGGCCTCGAGGGGATTCAAACCCTCGACCTTCAGCAGAAACATGGAGGCAGTGACGGACTGTTGCCAGCTAGTTTTTTCTGGGTTAAACTGGTCTAAACTGGAAAAAGTTAGTTTCCTCGGCAACAACAGCTGTTTAAACTGCTCCCACGCACACACACACACACACACACACACACACACACACACACACACACACACAGCTGTCCGGTGTGGGATGGGAGGGTCGCAGGCAGCAAGGGCTCTGATTGGCTGAACCAGTGTGTGGACTTTAGACTGGAGAGAGAGAAAGAGGTGATGAGAGGGGGAGAGAGGAGGGAGTAATGGGGAGTAAAAGGTGGAGAAAGGGGAGTAAAAGGAGTGATGAGAGAAGGAGGTGGAGAAATGGGAGTGATGAGGGGGGAGAAGCTGAGGAGGAAGATGAAAAAAGGGAGGTGGGGGAGGAGGAGGTGAAGGGAGGAGAGAAAAGGACGGATAAAGCAGGAGGAGAGGAAGAAGAAGTTGAGGAGGGATGGAGCATGAGGAAGAGCAGTATCTTAGGCCTCAGCTGAACTGCATCATCTAATTACAAGTGTGTGTGTGTGTGTGTGTGTGTGTGTGTGTGTGTGTGTGTGTGTGTGTGTGTGTGTGTGTGTGTGTGTGTGTGTGTGTGTGTGTGTGTGTGTGTGTGTGTCCACATGAAGGCTGTATTCTTCTGACACACAAAGACGTCCATTATGGTGACCAGAGGGCGAGTTTCTCTCTCTCTCTCTCTGTTTTCATCCTCTCCTCTCTCCATCTTCTTTAAAGGAAAAGTCTGCCTTTTAAATATGCCAGTTACCAGGCGTTGCCGTGGCGACTGCACAGGTGAAAAGTAGCGTAAACGTCCCCAAGTGATTGCCATGCCATATCGCTCTCTGCAAACACACCAGACTCCATTCACAAAAACAGTCATTTTACCTCGCAGAACACAGGAGCTGCTGGTCTGCCGGTGTCTCAATCAGCCAGTCTGTTTCTGTTAATGTGTTTTTACTTTGGTGTCATAGCACATTAGTCTGGATCTGAATTAACTCTTTAAAACACCAAAGTCACAGCCATTAAACCAGCAACTCCAGTGCTCTGTGAGAAAAATTACTATTTTTGTCAATGGAGTCTGGTGTGTGTGAAGAGAGCGAAATAACGGCTGTTTTGCATATTCTGTTGTCTAAATGACTGGTAAGTACAAAAAGTGTTGGAATGGGTCCAGCAGACCTGCTCCAACAGCTGTTACACCGCCGTCTTCAAAGTCACCAGACTCGATTCACAAAAACGGTAATTTATCCATGCTGAATACAGTAGTTGGTGGTCCAGTTGCTGTGAATTTGGTGTTTTAACATGTTAGTTTGGATCTGAACTAGCGTGTTAAAGACACCACAGTCACACTGTAACACAAAAAAACTGACTGATGGAGGCAGCAGCAGAGCAGCAGCTCCTGTGTTCTGTTCTCTAAAATCCCTGTTTTAGTGAATGTAGTCTGGTGTGTGTGCTGTTTGTGGTTAAACCAAAAGGATCTTCCAGGTCTCTCTCTGTAGGGATCCTTTCCATGATGCTGTCACACACTTAGAATAACACTCTGAGCCTGTCAGTGGATCAAACAAGCTCTTTTAGTGGACCTACTGTGATCAGGTGCAGTTGTCCCAAAGGATCACGTTGCAGCCATTGCAGCCCGTTTGGTGTCTGCTGGCTGAGGTGATCTACTGGACCAGTTCCAACACTTTTACTACCCACCAGTCATTTGGATACTAAAACATGTAAAAATGGGGCCCAGGTTTAGAAATTCCCCATTAAAGTTCTCCTGTAGGATTAAAAGGTTAAGTTGTATTGTGGGTAATGTTGGCGCCAGATTTTGACGACTTCTGCAGCCGATTCTTTTTTTCAATCCTTTTGTTTCTTGTGTTTTCTTCTTTTATTCCTCTGTTGTCTTTCCGTGTGTGTGTGAGGAGAGATGAACAGTGATTCTGTCATTATTTATTGGTAGAAAAACACAGTTAATGTGTGTGAGATCGCTATCATGTCATTGATTTAATGAGAAAACGCTTTGGCAGTAAAGTCTCACCAGTCTGCTGTGTGTGTGTGTGTGTTGCCTTGAGGCTCTGCCGCATGCTCATACACGCCAAGGCCGGTTTGAGCCCTGGACTTATTCAACACACACACACACACACACACACACAGCCATCCTGTTTCAGGTGATGAAAGAGCTGAGAGGGTTTACTTTGCATACAGAGAAAGATGGAGTGAAAAGAAAAGAGGAGGAGGAGCCACACCCAGTCTCTATTGTTGTTTTAACTCCAGGAGGAGGAGGAGGAGGAGGAGGAGGAGGAGGAGGAGGAGGAGGAGGGGGGGGGGTTTCTTTTACTGTTCAAACCTCTTGAGCAGATGATATAAATTTCTCTGGTTAATGCATTTTCTCATACAGAACTGTGTTGTAAAAACAGTCCATTTCTCAGACTCTCCAGCGGTGTGAAGCAGCAGCCATTGACTACAAACATTTATTGACTATTGATTAATTGTTAAGTTTTGAAACAGTAACAGCAGCGGTGCCTCCAGAAACTGGACGTTTAAAACACCAAAGTCACACAATTACACACACAAACTAACAGATCGAGGCAGCGATAGATCAGCAGCTCCCGTGTAAAATCTCTGTTTTTGTGAATGGAGTCTGGTGTGTGTGCAGAGAGCGATATAACGGCTGTTTGTGGTTAAGCAAAAATGATCTTACAGGTCTTTAGTGTTGTGTTCAAGTGTGTTTGTGACGGATAAATCTCACAGTGCAGTTACAGTAGATGCAGCACACACACACACACACACACACTCTGAGCCGCAGCAGTTGTAGTCAGTTGGTGTTAAAGTGAAGCATCTCTGCAGAGAACACACACTCTCTGATCGAGAGAGAGAGAGAGAGAACAGCAGTCTGTTGAAGCTGAGGACACACTGTGTTATGGATGTGGCCAGCTGTGTGTGTGTGTGTGTGTGTGTGTGCGTTTCCCTCTCAGACACACCAGTATCTGTCAGCCTGCAAATATGTGGACTCAGAGTGTGTCAGAGTGTGCGCACACACACACACCCAATTGTGTTAGCAGATATGCAGGCGGTGTGTGTGCCAGCTGCTGTGTGTGTGTGTGTGTGTGGATTTATGGAGTATGTGAGCTGTGCAGAGGATGAATGTGTTGCTTGTTGAGCAGAGAGACAACTGCTGGAGGATGATGGAGGGAGGAGGAGGAGGAGAGTTTGACTCCAGCAGGGAGGGATGAAGAGGTGATGGAGGGATGAGAAGAAAGAACAGGAGAGACTCCAGGCTATTTTTCCTTTTTGATATTACGAGAAAAGAGATAATTCTCTATTTTTTAATTGACAACAAAAGGACTTCATATCCCATCTTGCACTTCAGTTTGTCAGAGTTGGGATAGCTTAGCCTAGCCTAGCTTAGCTTAGCATAGAGACTGGAAGCAGAGGCTAGCCTGGCTAAGAAGATCCATCCACTAGTACCTCGAAAAAGTCCAGTTCAGACTAAAGTTTGACGACGAGTGGAAAATTTAAAAAAAAAGAGACGATGAGACAGCATGTCGTTTCCATAGCAACGACCTTCTGTAACTCCATTTTTCAGGCTTTTTTTTTCCTCATACCTGGACATAACTTGTAGCATCTTAAAATATGTGAGGATGGTGATAGTTAGAGCTACAGATGCTCTTCAAAGCCACCAGACTCCATTCACAAAAACAGTCATTTTACCTCGCTGAACTCAGGAGTTGCTGGTCTACTGTCGCCTCGATCGGGTAGTTTGTTTGTGTTATTGTGTTGTTAGTTCGGTCCTTTTAACACATTAGTTTGGATGTGAACCAACTCTTAAAAACACCAAAGTCACAGCCTCTAGGCCAGCAACTCCTGCGCTCTTCAAGGTAAAATTACTGGTTTTGTCAATGGAGTCTGGTCGCTCGATGTGCTGTTGAACCGGCGGAATTTGGAGCCGTCGATTGTGCGTTGTGACAGATGGCGGTCTGTTAGTTGATTTGATTTGAGTAAATTTTGTAGCTCGTGTCACACAAACACATAGCAGACATGACTCCAACACAATTTCACTATTTAAGTAATTTATTAAGTAATTTCTGATTATTTAGTATTAAGTATTTATTAGTATTATTTAGTTAGTCTTTTTTTTCTATTAGTTTTTTATATATCAGGTTTCACAAAAACCTTAATGAAGACACTGTTTTACTGTGTGTGTGTGTCTGTGTGTGTGTGTGTGTGTGTGTGTGTCAGCAGTCAAGTGAACATCTGCTCTCTGCTGTTTTGGTGAAAATGGCGGCAGCACAAGTGTTTGGCAGGTTAGCATCTGGTGAATAAAGCTTTCAGTGAGTCAGAAACAGATAGGTGGTGGTGTGTGTGTGTGTGTGTGTGTGTGTGGGGGTACGTACAAGTGGCTGCAACACACACACACACACACACACACACACACAGTGGGACGCGGCGTCTTGGTGTAGCACGTCCAGGTTAGCATCTGTTAGCTTGGTCTGAATGAATAGAAGTCTCACAGAGGAGAGAGCAGAGGTCGTTGGCTGTCTCTGACACCTGTTAGAGAGTGTGTGTGTGTGTGTGTGTGTGTGTGTTAGACAGCTGCTCAGCACGTTGACAGGGTGTCAAACCCCCCCGCCCCCCCCCCCCAGTGTGGCTGTAATTACAGTAGAAAGCTGGAGGAGGAGGAGGATGGGGAAAGTAAAGGAGAAACAAATAGACTTCTAGAAAGGAGGAAGGCAGTAAATGAGTCTCTGTTTCTCACACACGCCTCACAAAGAGTCAGCTGATGTGAATTTTTGCAGCCTTTTCACTTTCTCGTCTTCTCCCCGGCATAGATATGAGGAATCAGCTCGTGCTCAAATACAGGAAGTAATACTGCTGCGTCATGACGGCAGAACCAGAACACAGTTTCTCTCTGACAAACACACGTGTGAACACATCACCCGTCCACCATAAAGTCGCCTCAGTGAGCCTTTAAAGCAACCAGAGAGGCTCTGAGGCGCCTTAGAAAGCCGGCAGGGTGACTGGAAGCCTTCTGTAGACATTTTTACTAGTTTTTACTATTTGTGCGTGTGTTTTTGACGTGAGAATGTAAAGCACAAAGCCACCAGACTCCATTGACAAAAACAGTAATTTTACCCCACAGAGCACAGGGGTTGCTGGTCTACCGCTGCCTAAATCAGTTAGTTTGTTTAAGCTATTGTGTGACTTTGATGTTTTTTAAAGGTTAGTTTGGATCTGAACTAACCCTCCAAAACACCAACATTACCACAACTAGACCAGCAACTCCTGTGTACTGCAGGATAAAATTGCTGTCTTTGTGAATGGCTCTCTTCAAACACACAAGACTCCATTCACAAAAACACTTATTTTACCTCACAGAGTACAGGGTGTTGCTAGTCTGCTGCTGCCTTGATGGATAATTTTTTGGGATTTATTGTGTGATTTAAGTGTTTTAAAGGTTTACATCAGGTCTGAACAAACCCTTTTAAAACACCAAAATCACCAAAACTAAACCAGCAGCTCCTGTGTACTGCAGGACAAAATTGCTGTTTTTGTGAATGAAGTCTGGTGGGTTTGAAGAGAGTGAGAAAACTGCTGTTACTTCTCTGCTTTTTAGCTGTTTCGGGGCGTCTTGAGGATGTTTTTCGGCTCCTTTAACAGTTATAAAGTCACCAAGAAACACGTGAAGGGATCATACATGTGTTATTAAACATGTTTAGGGTCTTAAAGTGATGGTGAGTCTGTGTCACAAAGTTTTTACGCTCGGCACATGATGAGACTCGGAGGGCAATTTAATCAATAACTGCATGTACTGTCTCATCTGTGTGAGAGAGATAAGGATGCTCACACTCAGGAGTGAGCGAGCAATAAAAGAACAGAGAGAGAGAGGGGGAGGTGTGGGTGTCCTTGAGGCAGGCCGGCGGGCTGTTTCCCAGGGCCGCGGCCGCAGCAGCCAATCAGGCGTGAGGTTACATGACGGGTGGTGGGCAGTCGGCCAATCAGGGCAGAGTTTAGTGAGCGTGCTGCAGGATCAACAGTGATCAGGCGGCTCGTCTGGTCGGACTGGATTCTCTCCGCAACTTCTCTCTGCTTCTCTCGCTTCCCCTCTCTCTCTCTCCCTCTCTCTCTCTCGTTCGACCCGTGTATGAGTGTGTATTGTGAAACACTGAGTGTGTGTGTGTGTGTGTGTGTGTGTGTGTGTGTGTGTGTGTGTGTGTGTGTGTGTGTGTGTGTGTGTTGTAAAGTTTTTCATTCACGCCAGAAATCCAGTTATTCTTCACTGAGGTCTCTTTCTCCTCTCCTCCTTCTCTCCTCATCTCCTCTCCTTGTCTTCTCTCCTTGTTTCCTCTCCTCCTCCTCCTTTCTTTGTTTCCTCTCCTCCTCCTCCTCTCCTTGTTTCCTCTCCTCCTCCTCCTCTCCTCGTTTCCTCTCCTTCAGGCTCTCTCCACTTGTTCGTGCCTGTCAACCAAAAGCAGAGCAGCATTCTTCCACACAGACACACAGACACACACACACACACACACACACACACACACACACACATTCCTGCTGCAGCTCGGAGGTTATTTTTACCGTGTGTTCGGAGTGTGTTACAGGCTGCTGGCCTCCTTTCAGAGCTGAAGCATCTTTTCATCCAACGGCTGCTCTCAGCGTTTCCTCCTGATCGGGAGATCATGTGATCAATAAGCATCAACGATCATCACATCACATTCACATCAGCTTCCACTCTGTGAAGTTTTTGTCCCAAAAATGGAGAAATATCCCTTTAATCTGCTAACATGTTAGCATGCTAACGTCATCAGCTAACAGGCTAATCCTGAAAAATCAAGCTAGCTGTTAAAATTGGCTTTTACGTCCACATTAGCTTCTTTTTTCCAACGTGTGTGTTTTTAATCTTCTATTAAATGAACACGCCTGCATCCATTTTGGCACTTTTGCTGCTACATTTCTACTATTTTAGTTTTATTCCTGTTCATAGCCACAGACTTCCCTAGCATGGCGTGCTGTGACGCTAAGCAGCAGCTTTAAATGTGGAACAGGCCTGACGGACGCACTCGTCAGTCGTCGTGTCTTAGCAGCTCTTTTAAGCCGCATCTGGAGCCGTTTAGAGCCGGAGAACAATGCAGCCGGCCTGCAGCGCCTCGGAGCTACAGTGAGTTAGCGGGCGCTAGCTCGTTAGCCGCTGGCTTAGCGGGAGCTTTGTGTGCTGGAGGGGGAGCGTGGCGATAAACCCTGGTTTACACCTCCCCGCCTCGCCTCGCCTCTCCTCACACCTCCTCTGTCTGCAGCGCCCGGCCTGTTAGCGCCCACGGCTCCTGATTGGCCGCCAGGAGACAGGAAGTGGGTTTAAGGACCAGGTGTCTGAGTCAAGGAACAAAACGAGTTAAACTTTTTATCTTCTATGGCTTTTTCTTTTTTATATTAAAGTTGGAACTGCAGGCATCACCTCTTCATCCCTCTCCTCTTCCTCTCTGTGCATCCTCGGCTGCCTCCTAATTAGCCTTACCAGCCCTCTAAGCTTTTAATCTTCCTCTGTCTCCTTCCCCTCCTCCTCCTCCTCCTCATCCATCCATCATCCCTCCCTCTCTCATCCATCCGTCCATAAATACTTCCACGGCCTGTTGCATCCGTCCACCGTCTTTTAGCGTTTATCAGTTTCCTCCCTCACCCTCTCCTCACCCTCGCCCTCTCCTCACCCGTCTAACCGCAGCAGATTATCGTCTTTGTGCAGCACTGATGCTCAGCCCTCCTCCTCCTCCTCCTCCTCCTCCTCTTCCTCCTCCTCCTCTCCGTCTTTAGCTCGGCTAAGCTTCTGTTTACACATCACCTTTATGTTTCCTCTTCTTCTTCTGTGGTTGTAGTTTTAACGGTACCTCACTCAGCGAACTTTATCTGCAAAGTATCCAGTTTTTTTTTTTCATCTTTATTTTTAAACCAAATATTGTGTTTTTAAACGCTCCTTCTTGTTTAATGTGAAGGCTGCATTTTCATCATCGATTAATCATTTTACCAAAGAGGAGGAAAGAAAACCAGGAAATAATAACGAAGCTGAAACTTCTTTAAAGTGATTCATTGATCCTCACATCTGATCAATGATTCACTGCAGCTCTGTTTCAAGCTCTTCCTCAGGCTGTTCTTTCTTCCTCATCGACTTCTCGGTCGTTGAGTTGCTCATTTTTTTAAGCAAGAATGAACCTGAAGATGAGCAGAATGTCTCCTTCAAACAAAATGACTTATACGTCACATTATTATGATATAATACAGAATTATACAGTATTTTATGCTTTTTTTCTGTTTCAGTCTGCTGTTTTCCACGTGAACGCTGCGTAAATGTTTTGTCTTTGCTGCAGCTTCGTGTGCGTTCACTGCTTTTGTGCTTCGCCTCTATTTCACACACATGAAGAGCACGATTTCACCTGGTCAGGTAGCTTTATCTGTTTTTTTCCCCCACTCTTCTTCAAACTGCAGTAAATCTCTGTAAATAGTTGCTCTTTTTTTTTTTTTTTTTTGTCCACATCAGAAATTCTTGGAAGCCTCTTTTTCTATGAACCTCACTCGTGTCTGTGTTTGTGATGGCCCACATACAGTAGACCTGCCTCCTGGTTATCTGACTGCAGATACCAGGTATCTCTGCGTTACCCATGATGCACTGTGGTTATCTGATGGACCGATTGTATCAGCACAGAGACAGAGAGGGACACGCTGACCTCCGTACTCTGAGGAAGGGACTCATTGTGTGTGGAGCTGATTTATAAATACGTCTTTTCTCACATAAAAATGGTCTCATTCAGAGATTTAAATCTGTATAAATCTTTCTTTCTCTCGTCTGTCTTCATTTCTTCATCATGTCCCGTTGCACCTTATGTGAATATGTACGTGTTGTATTTGGTCATTATAATCCTCTTTTAAAAGCGATGGCTAAAACACATGGCCGAGTGCACGGCTGTAACTGGGCTGCAGATGCTTTATTTGTACTGGTGGTGAAGTATTTTCAGTACTTCTTCCATCACTGTGAGCTTATGTGTCTATTAAAGGGTGATTCCAGTATTTTTAAACAGGCCTGGGCCTTATTTTTACATATCTTGGTGTCTGAATGGCTGGTAGGTGCTAAAAGTGTTGGAACTGGTCCAGTAGATCACCTCAGCCAGCAGCCACCAAACCACCTCCATCCTTTGGGTCAACTGCACCTGATCACAGTAGGTCCACTAAAAGAGCTTGTTTGATCCACTGACAGGCTCAGAGTGTTATTCTAAGTGTGTGACAGCATCATGGAAAGGATCCCTACAGAGAGAGACCTGGAAGATCCTTTTGGTTTAACCACAAACAGCACACACACCAGACTACATTCACTAAAACAGGGATTTTACCTGGTAGAGTGTGATTGTTGCAGGTCTACCTCTGCCGTGTTATGTTGGTTTGTTTGTGTTACTGTGTGACTTTGGTGTTTAGAACCTGTTTGGTCAGATCCAAAGCAACATGTTAAAACATTAAATTCACAGCAACAAGACCTACAACTCTTGTGTCCTGTGTAGTTAAATTACTGTTTTTGTCAATGGAGTCTGGTGACTTTGCACCTACTGGTCATTTAGACACCGGTACAAAAACACCAGAATGACCCTTTAATATGACCCTCGTCCAGTATACTGTGTGTATTGATGGTGTGTGTTTTGTCGTGTGTAGATGTGTGTGTGTGTTACTGACTGTCTCTCTGTGCTCTCCCTCTGCAGTGTGAGCAGTGGTTGCAGACACACACACAACAACAACAACAACATCAACAACAACAACAACAAACCCCGCCCCCCTCCCGCCCCGCCCCGAGACACGAGCAAGCGTTGCTTTACGAAAAAGGACGGGTAAATATGTTCCTCCCTCCTCTCATCCATCCATTCATCCCTCCATCCAACCTGCTCGCCTGTCGAACAAAACAAACACACCTCAGCATCGCTCTGCCTGCAGTGCTTCCTCACCTCCACCCATCATCCATCCATCCATCCATCCATCTCTCTGTCTGTCCTTCCATCCCTCGCTTCCAATGCATCGCGCCCACTCCAATAATCCCCTCTTTCTTCGTTCTTCCTCCATCGTTCAGCAGCATGGCCGTCACATCTCCGTCATCCCCTCTTCTCCCTTTTTTATTTTTCTCATTCTCGAGCATTTTTCCCGCCATCTTCCAATCCGCTTCATCTCACACACACACACACACACACACACACCTACCTGTAAACGCTGCATCATCATCACCTGCCGCTTCCTCACTGCTCATCAGCTGATCTGAAAAAGCTTCTTGTTCTTCATAAACTCTCCATGTTCTCCGTCTCTGAAGTTCTGCTTCTGTTTTCTTTTCCCTGATTTCTGTTTTTTGTTTTGTTCTCAGTAGTTTTCTGCGTTGCTATGGTGATCTCATATTGTTTGCAAAGAATACAGCAAAATATATTGATTATATATATTCTCACACGGCTTTGTTGAATACTCGCTTCTGATTGGTCGATTACTGCGTTATACGGTCCGTTATTTCTGCTGCTGTGGACGCAAGAAAATCACTTTTAGAGCAAGAAAATCTATTTTAAGTCAGCGTTTTGTGTCAGATTGTTGATTTCTTTAGTACAAAGCGGTTTAATAAGCGGGATAATTAATTTAAAAAAGAATTAGTTTTATAAGTTTATAGTATTAAACAGTATGTTTTATTATTGCATCAGGGAGATCTTTTTTTATCGCCTTTTGAAGAGATTTAAAGTCGTACATTTAAGTTGCAGGAGTCACATCGCAGGATGACGAATGTGAAATTAACTCAAAAAAAGTCAAGCTAAACCTTTTTTTGCTGCTTGATACAAAAGGAAATCTCCCACAGCGGTCAGTTTGACATGAGGCAGGTTAATATCTTTTTTTCTTTAACCACAAACAGCCGTTATATCTCTCTCTTCAAACACACCAGACTCCATTATCAAAATCAGTAATTTCACCTCGCAGAACTCAGGAGCTGCTGGTCTACTGCTGCCTTGATCAGTTAGTTTATTTATGTTATAGTGTGATTGTGGTGTTTTTAACACATTAATTCAGATCCAAACTAAAGTGTTAAATCACCAAATTCATAGCAACCGGACCACCAACTTCTGTGGTGCAGTGTGCAGTTAAATTATTGTTTTTATGAATGGAGTTTGGTGACTTTGAAGAGAACGACATAACAGATGTAGGAGAGGGTTTTTTTTAAACTATCCAAATTCTGAAAATTAATGATTGTTAATTGTGTGAATATGTACACGAAAACACAGTGTGTATCTAGTGAAATTTTCCATATTAGAGAGAAAAAGGAGATGAAAACGTGCCGTGATTTAACAGCAGCAGATTATTGTGACATGAATCTTATCCACATTTTAACTCACTCAACTTAAGTCTTGTCTTTTTGTTGTGACTTTTGGCTCTCGGCTCCTCTTCAGTCACCAGAAAGTGCAGGATCTGGAATAAATATGCTGTTGAATATGTTTAGACATGTTCGGCTGTTTTTTGTGAGCTGTTAGATGAGTTGTTGTGCAGATAATGACAGACTATTTCTCCCCAAAAACAGATTTGGTATTTTTGGAAACCCCAAGAAATTTAAATGAGGTTCTGTGGGTTTAAAAAAAAGCCGAAAGAGTGTTGGACAAATGTTGATTTGTAAACAAACTCTACTGCTTCACATATCAGAGCACCCACTGATTATCATTAGAGGTTTAAATTTGATGTGAAAGTTTATTGTTTTTGTTAATGAACATTTTAAAAACACTTTATAAGCTTGTAGAAGTGTTACTTAAACAGATTATATCCTCCAGCGTTCCCAAATTGAGCTTAATCGAACAATAATATTGTAAAGTTATTAAATCGGTAGAAGGAGGAGAGTACTTTATTTATTTTTAAGTCCTAAAAACGCGGACATGCACATAGAATAAACTAGAATAATACAAAAAGTAAAACGTGAGGTTTTTTAATAGAGGTTTGGTTTGTAGAAAAAAAAAAAGATGTTCATCGATTTGAACATAAAGTACAAACAGCGGAGGGAAAAGATGGGAAGGCAAACACAGACGGGATGAGTGTGTGTGTGTGTGTGTGTGTGTGTGTTCATCTGAGAGTGGAGGAATCTGCGTCCTGATTGGCTGAGAGCTGGCAGACATTTTCCACAGCGAGGCCGTTCAGTGGTTGGCTGAGACTCTCCCCTCCCCCCTCTGCCTCCCGGCTCTGGTATGCCGTACAGTAGAGCTGACACACCGTCGATGCTATCTCAACACTTTATCACGTCGGGTCTAAACTCCACTCAGCACACACACACACACACACACACACACACATACACACACACACACACACAATCTGTAACCAGGCTGGAGGTTTGACAACACACACACACACACACACACACAGAGCAGGGAAGAGCCTGAAAGACAAGATGATGCAAGAGAGACGAGGGAGGAGGAGGAGGAGGAGAGTCGGGGTTGCACACATGCAGCGTTTCTTCTTACAATAAAAGCTGAACTGGTTTAACTTCTCGTTATGAAGTAAATGTTGACGGCTGTAGAATAACGACCCCGTCGGCATTCAGATCCCCACTCAGCGTGAAGTCCTGGTGAAATGGCACAAAGGAAATCATCACCGCACGTCGACACCATCCTGAATTAAGATTCTGCAGTTACTTTTATAGGAGCGACTTAACAAGACTCAGTTTGAGAGTTATTACAAAACAGAGTGATGCCTATTGGAGCGAATAAAAAAAAAAAAATCTGTGCGACACTCTGGGATCGCCGGAGTTAAGTTTGTAGTCCGGTGGGCGTGCTGCCGTCGGCTCCCGGGAACAGACGGCCTGAGAGCCCTGAAGTTACTGAGCAAACGATGAAGTTGTCGGAGGCTACAGATGGGTTGGCAAGCTAACGGCTAAAGCTAACACTCCTAGCTACAAACTAATTTCAGTGGAAGCCGTGAGGTGATGCTATAAACTGACGCCAGTCACATGACGTGATTTTGCCACAAATAAAGTTGTCCTCAACTTTTTTCAACTGATCATATGCTTTTTGTCTCAGCTTCGCCGTTAGCCAGCTCGCTGTGCTATTTAACCGTTTTTATTTAGTGACACTAACACAAAACATGCAGCTTATAACAATCAGTGTGTGTAACAGTTTTATAGCAGGTTGTGGCTAGCTGATGCTGTGCTAGCTAACATTAGCTTCTGTCTTTTGCTACTAAATCAAGTTTACTAGCTATTGAATATAATCGTGAATAAAGAGCTAAACTGTTAGTGTTGGCTGATAGACGCTAATTAGCTTCAACCGTTTAGCTTCAGATGCTAGTACCACTGCTGCTCTGTGATGGTGAGTCTTGGTGAATTACTTCATTAACCTTTTATGTCAGTACTGCAAAGAATGCTAATGTATGTTAGCATGAATAGCTTCAAACAGTCATATTCCAATAAACTAGCTTAATAGCTTAATTGTCGTCATTACCACTGTTTCTCATTCGCTCTTTCACCTATTAGCTAAGTAGCTTCAGTTGCTAGCATTAGTATCTGTTCATGGAACACACATTGTGTATTGGCTAATTAGCCTCAGATGCTAGCTTCCTCTGAGGAGCGACTCTGCGTCAATATAGCTGACCGTACGAGCCCTGACAACACTCCAAAACACAAAGATATTCATTTATTGTCACATACGAGAGAAAAAATGGTTGAATACGCAACATTTACATGAACAATTTACAGTTGAGAAGCTGGAACGAGGGAATATTTGGCGTTACTGCTGAAAAAATGACTTGAAGGAATGCTAATATCAGTATCAGCATTAATAAGCTAATTGTTTTAGCTTTAACGCACATTAAAAATCATGAATACGCAGTTGCATGTTAGTTCTGATAGTTACAATACAAGCTGCTTATACATGTTTTTAGATAAACGTTTATATGGATAATCACAGATGAACATCTATGGTGCGTTGCGTCTGCTTTGGGATGTTCTGTGTTTAGTGTCATGAGTGTGTGTGTGTGTGTGTGTGTGTGTGTGTGTTAACAAGTTTGGGCAACGTCCTGCAGCAAGGGGAGCGGAGGAAGGAGGGACGTCAGGAGTGCAGAGCAGTGGAGGATGGGTAACGGCAGCTGAGTGTTAGATGGTGGTGGTTGGAGGGGGGGTCAATGAGAAAGAGAGCGAGAATGCCCATCAATCTCTCTCGCTCTCTCGAACACACACACACACACACACACTCGCACATGGGGAAGCAGCAAAGCACTCTCTTGTGACTCCCGTGAGTGTGAGCTTCCTGTTGTGGTCGAGACGCAGAAACAGAAAGAGACGGAGATAAAGAGAGGCAGATTGTTTCTGTTTCTCACAGACAGACTCGATCGGCCCGAGGACCAGAGTCCATTCAGTTTTTATACACATTTAAGAGCCCATCGGCAGGAAAGACGACCCCTCACATGCAGCCATTTTGGCATGTGGTGCACTGATACTGTGATACTGATTCACTGAATACTTTCATATCAAGTTATCCACTGACTTTTTGCACGAGTTATGTAAACAAACCAGAGGAAAGACTGGAGGACTGTATGTCTGATTAAGCTGCTGTTAAACCGCCTCCATAGTTTCATGTATACTGCGTTTCAATGATTACAAGTAACTGCAGCTGCTAACTTGAGCTAATTCACATCAGCTGCCAGCTTCAGCAGAGCAAAGATATCTTTATTATGTTGTGTTTTAATTAGCTTCAGATGCTAACACCGCCTCTTCCTTGTGATGGTGCAGTTTAACTACTTGGTGAAAGTGACTTTTGGCGTTTGGCACTCTTTTTGTATCAGTGGTACAACGTTGGCTAAGCTAACATTAGCATAAGCAGCTTCAGATACAATATAATACAATAATTGTCAACATTAAAAATGTATAAAGCATAAGAAACCTCTATGTAAACAACTGGAAACATGGCTTCCCTCTAGTTTGAGTCACTTAGCTTGATTTGCTATTTCACTGTACTGTTAGCGTTAGCTGATAAAAGCTAATTAGCTTCAACTGCTAGCACCAGACTCTGTCAGTTGGGCAAAATAGCCGATGTAGGCTAATTAGCTTCAGATTCTAGCACCACCGCTCTTCTGTGATGGCACACAATTAGCCTACTTGGTGAATTACTTCATATAGCTTTTTTTTTTTTTTTTAGCACGTCAGAAGCTAATGTAACGCATTATTAGCTTCAAATAGATTCAAATCAACTAGTTGATTAGCTTCATTGTTGACATTACCACTATTGCTCACTAGCTCTGCAAACTATTTGCTAAGTAGCTTCAGCTGCTAGCATGAGTATCTCTTAACAGAGCAGAGATTAGCATGTTGGCTGATTAGCTTCAGATGGTAGCAGCGTCATTTCTCTGTAGTAGTTTTACGTCAGCAGCCGTCACTTGTTGTTGTGGTAGTCTGACTTGGAGCTGCACCCAGCAGTGGCTGAATGTGGTCTAATCAGACCTGAATCTGTGTTTAAAGAAATGCGGACTGGAATCTGGTTTTCTCCGCGTGTCTTCGGGGCGTTGTTCTGCATGTATGTGAAGCCATTTTGAATGACATGAATAGCAAGAGATGGATGGAGAGATGGTGAAAGAGCGACAGTTAGGAGGAGGTAATAAATAGCCAACATATGGTCACCGGATCCCGTCCTGTCCTCCCCCCACTCCTCTATCCATCTCCCCTCCTTACATCCCTCCATCCCTCACCCCGTGTCTGTCCGGCTAAACGCAGCCTGTTAGCTGACACCCGGAGGACACACATGCAAATATCTCACCTCACTAGAAGAGAGTGATATAACTATAAATAAAAGTATAAATGCAGGAGGTAAGAAAAAAAAAAAGAGGACGAGCATTGAGGATGAGACAGAGTCCTGTGGGGTTGTTTGCTTTCTACAGCAGGTGTCAGTTTTGTCAGTTTGCCTCTGGCTCGGTGCCTTGCGGGGCCGTAAATGATGCTAACTGGCTAACGTGACTCAGGCTGCCAGCGCTGCTCAGCTCAGGGTGTAACAGTTAACTTCATTGTTGGTACAGCAGG
>NC_092032.1:20697741-20857741 GCF_042242105.1 Pempheris klunzingeri | reverse complement strand
AGCTTTTATGGTGACTAAAATGCAGAAAAGCTCAAATGAAAATGTGCATGTAACTTTATCTTAAAGTTGGTTTTGTTTGTACATATTTCAGCAGTCATGGAAAACTCCACAGAGGAGCAGCGTGAAGATATAACTGAGGAGGAGTCGAAGCTAACAGAGGAGAAAACGCACAATAACCTCAAAGGTACGTTCAGAACTTCATTCAAAATTTGATGTATTTTAGCCGGAGAAAAAAGGAGCGCAATCACAACCTGAAATTTCACGATGCAGCGATCAACGGAGTGATGGAGGAGTCGGCGAGCGGAGGAGAGAAGCTACAGAACGGAGACCGAGGAGGAGGTGGAGGAGGAGGAGGAGGAGGTGGAGGAGGTATCATGGGAGCTGAAGGTGGAGGAGACCTGTCCTCCATCAACGCCATGATGTCAGCAGTGATGTCAGCAGCAGGGACCATCAACGGCGGAGACGGCGAAGGAGGGAGTGGAGTCACCTCAGCCAACTCCTCCGCCGGGCCCTCCCCGAGGTGAATACTGACTATTTAAAGGATCATACCGCTGGTTTTTGCTGTCTTCAAACGCACCAGACTCCATTCACAAAAGCACTAATTTTACCTGGTACACTGGTGACACTTTGTTCCTCTCTGCTTTAAGCCCCTCCCCCAGTAAGTCGCTCACGGCCGCCATGAGAGCCCCGCCCAGCCGCAACGCTCGCCGCAACCAGGTACACACACACACACACACACACACACACACACACACACACACACACACACATCTATGATGACGCCTTACCCTCCTCAAGACGCACCACGTTCACGCTCTCCTCTCTTCTTCTCCTCTCGTCATTGTGATACATTTTGCCTCTCATCCCCCATCATGCACTGCTGCATTCCATGCCGCATCATCACTTCCTGTGGCTGAAACAGGAAAAAGGAAGTAGTGCTTCACTGGCTGTTTGAGTGTGTGTGTGTGTGTGTGTGTGTGTGTGTGTGTGTGTGTGTGTGTGTGTGTGTGTGTGTGTGTGTGTGTGTGTGTGTGTGTGTGTGTGTGTGTGTGTGTGTGTGTGTGTGTGTGTGTGTGTGTGTGTGTGTGTGTGTGTGTGTGTGTGTGTGTGTGTGTGTGTCAGGTCTGGGATGATTCAGGTGATTTTCATTAAAAAAAACACACACACATTTTTAACATGCTTTTGTTGGGGACTATTTTCAGCAGTGGACGAATTCACGTGTGTCTGTAGTGAGTGTGTGTTTGGTGCATCCGGACAGTGTGTGTGTGTGTGACTGAGTCAGAGCAAACTACAGCATGTGTGTGTTCGTATTGATCAGTGTCTCAGTGTTGTTAGAGGATCATGAACACAGGAACATAAGATGTGACCTGTTTTTTTTTTTTTATCCAGGACACCAAAGACAGCTCAGCTTTCATCTGTCCGCTGTGTGACAAAGACTGTCAGACCCAACACCAGCTCACCATGCACATCAGACAGGTAAACACCACTACTACCACTACTACTACTACTACTACTACTGCAGAGAAACAGAGGTTTGGACACATTTTACAGGATACTCCAGTATTTCTACATTTGCACAAACGTCTTCTGAAAGCACACCAGACTCCATTGACAAAACTGGGAATTTTGCCTCATAAAACATCAGAGTTGCTGGTCTACTGCTGGCTCTATCAGTTAGTTTGTTTGTGTTGTTTTGTGTTACAACAACTATTGTGGTGAATCTGAAGTAAACCTTTAAAACACCACAAAGTCACACATTAACAAAAACAAACTAGAGTAGACCAGCAACTCTGATGTTTTATGAGCTAAAACCCCTGTTTTAGTGAATGTAGTCTGGTGTGTGTGCTGTTTGTGGTTAAACCAAAAGGATCTTCCAGGTCTCTCTCTGTAGGGATCCTTTCCATGATGCTGTCACACACTTAGAATAACACTCTGAGCCTGTCAGTGGATCAAACAAGCTCTTTTAGTGGACCTACTGTGATCAGGTGCAGTTGTCCCAAAGGATCACGTTGCAGCCATTGCAGCCCGTTTGGTGTCTGCTGGCTGAGGTGATCTACTGGACCAGTTCCAACACTTTCTTGCCAAACTTCTCCTTTAACTAAATCAGGCACAAACTGCTTTGTACTGTGTGACGAACGTGATGATGAGTGAATGTGAAGTGTTAGCACTGTTGTGGCTACTAGTAGCAGCAGTAGTCTGTGGTTGTCGGCGTGCGCTGACGTATGTACGGACCTTCGCCTCCGCAGCACAACGCAGACACCGGAGCGACGGACCACTCCTGCAGCATCTGTGGGAAGTGCCTGAGCTCGGCCTCGTCGCTCGACAGACACATGCTGGTCCACAGCGGCGAGAGACCCTACAAGTGTAACATCTGCGGACAGACCTTCACCACCAACGGCAACATGCACCGGTACACACACACACACACACACACACACACACACACCGTGTAACTTCAGGCAGAGGAAGTTGGCGTTTAACCCGGTCCCCAGTCAACCGTGATGGGAGCACAAACTGGCCCTGTGTGTGTGTGTGTGTGTGTGTGTGTGGCGGGGGGGGGTTACACAGGAAGTGAGAAGACGACTTTAAACCATCCATCCCCATCACACACACACACACACACACACACACACACACACACACACACACACACACACACAGAACAACGCCCAGTCATTTATCAGTTAAGTCCAGCCTCCACCATCAGACTCAACGGTCCCTGCAGCAGTGTGTGTGTGTGTGTGTGTGTGTGTGTGTGTGTGTGTGTGTGTGTGTGTGTGTGTGTGTGTGTGTGTGTGTGTGTGTGCGCGCGCGCGCTATGAACCTCCATGTTAATGAATGTCTGACCTTCATCAACCTCGGCTGGGTGTGTATGACCTCACATTTTCAAAACAGACAAACCAGTCAGAGGTGAGATCCAACAGAGAAGAAAACTCTTAAAACCTGCTGTTTTTGAATGGACTTTAGTTTTGTTTTAGTTTAAACACTAATTTCATCGTCTTGTAACACCTAAAAGCGACCTGAGTGGAAACACCAGAAATCTTCTAAATAAGAAAAATGGAAAAACACCATTGAATATGTAGTTGAGTTTGAGTTGCAACTAACAGATATCACCGTGAAACTCCTCCAGCTGATCATGTTAATAAAATGTTAATAGAGCCAAACCCCAGTGTAAAAACCTTCAGATTAAAGGGCAGAATAAAACTGGAGAGTTTGGTGCAGCTGAAGTGGAGATGAAGTGAGAAAAAAAACTCATTTAGAGAAAACGGCTTTTAAAGATGTGAATTTAGGAGAAAGTGAAGTAAAATAAACACCTAAATGTGGATGTTTTCTTTCCACTAGTCTGAAAGGAGACGTGTTAAGGAAGCAGAATAGCCCAAAAGAAGCCAGATTTTTGCCTGTGGTGTGTTTCCTTAAGAGGATGGAGAAGAATATACTTGAATTTGAATGAACTCTGTAAAAAATGCTTGTTTTTATAATGTAGTCTGGTGTTAGATCAACACAATCACTCATCATATTTGTTTGTGTATACACTGATCTCAGTGGGTGTAAAGGAATATTGTAAACTTTATTTTTCTCAATATATTGTGGTGATGAGGGCTTTCTAGAGTCTGGAAATCTCTTGGTTTAGATGCCTTGAAAGTGCTTGAAAACTTGAATTTTTACTCCCAAAAAGCAGTTTGAACCTTGAGAACAGTTTGTGTGCAGCTACAACTCAGAACTTCCTCCAGTTTTTTTTCATAATAAAGCACAAACGCATCATTAGTCACACAGTGTGCTCAGCTGTGCTCCTGTAGTTCACCTGTATTTTTCCCTGCAGAATTACACTAAAAAAAACACGTTTTTAAAGTCTGAGCTGCCGCTACCCAAAATAAGGAGGCACTTCCTGCTCAGCCTTTTCAACATAAAAGTCAGAAGAAATGATGCTCTGATTCGGGGTGCTTTTAAAAAGATCTCCGCTAAAGGGCTGTTGGTTCTGGAGCTTTCAGCTGTATCACTCAACCTTCTTTAGAAGATGATTTTTACGATTTTACTAAATTTAAAAAATTACTTTAAGCAAGTATTTCTGGAAAAGTTTGAGATTAGCCAAAACATCTCTACTCAAGTGTTTCTGGAGCTTTCCACCATATTACCTGGCCTTCATCCTTAGATTAAGTTTGTGATTTGATTAAAGAAGTTTGGTTTATGAAAATATTTCTTCTGGAGAGTCAAAGTCAGCAAGTATTTACAGTTGATCCAGACGAAGGGACGGTCTCAACTCAAGGTCAACTTTCTCTGCTTGTCCTGGAGCTTTTGATCGCAACACATTGTCTTCATCAGCACAAAAATATCACGTATTGAAAAAGAAGTTCCCTCTAGAAAATCAGCTTATAGTAACGATGCATTTATGGTAGCAATTTAGATGTGATGATAAAAAGAGAGTGTTGACCTTGAAAAGTGCCTGGAGTGGCAGAAAAAGTAGATCCTGTGATGATGTGCAGTAAAATGTAGAGCTTTAGTGAAAGGTGCAGCGTGTTGATGTGTGTTTGGGACAAAAGGCCGAATGTTTTGTGCTTCCTCGGAGTCTGCTGCTCTCTCGGTGATGGTATGAGGAGATGTGGGCAGGAAGGAATGACTGTAGGCTGAGAGAGACGGACACAGAAATCTGTCAGATGTCACAGCTCCGTTTGTTTTTGTGCTCGCAGTGTTTTTCATCGTGGTTTCCTGCCCCTAACGTCTGCTAAAGAGGTTGTTACTGTGGTAGCAGTCCAGTGGAAAATATCAGCATCAGCGCTCACAGCATGAAGTATATTTGAAGAAGGCGTCAGAAACAAGATGTGATTTTTAAAGAGGAAATCAGTCAGGAGGCCAAAAACAAGGTTTAAAGAGACTTAAATACAAAACATTTGAAGTTTTGAGCTGTGAAAAGAAAAAGTTTAGTACCCATTTAAAATGAGAAGGAGATGAAGAGAGAGAGTCTGAAACTCCTGCGACAGATTAGTGGTCGTCAGGACGGTTGGATGGAAATCTGCCAGCTGTTCTGTTCCCAATAACACGGTGCTAGCTAGCTATAAAGAGCGAGCTAAAGCTAGTGGGTGCCAGGGTGATTGTCAGGGTGGTTGTCAGGGTGGTTGCCAAGGCGATTGCCAGGTTGGCCGTCAGGATGATTGTCGGGGCGGTTGTACGGAAATAATCTCCCAATTGATCTGATGTGTCCCAATAACACGGTGCTAGCTAACTATGAAGAGTGAGCTAAAGCTAGCTAGTTACCGGGTGGTTGTCGGGTAGTTGCTGAGCCGTTACCGGGAGTTTGCCGTGCAGCGGCGTGGAAAGGCCTTAACTGTGTGCTGTGTGATGCTGAGCAGGTCACATATGGTGAGTTTTCCCACCGTGTTCCCGTAAAGCCGCTGATTCAGTTTCTCTTTGCTACTGAAAGAACAGACATTTTACTGAACTGGCTCCAAAGTGGAGCCGCCGGTTGGAACGCACCCCGAAGCCCGCGGCAGCTGCTTCATGTCCTGGTCTCACCTGCAGCAGCCTGAAGCCGGCGGTCCGGTTTGGCGACTCTCTCTCTCTGTCTCTCTCTCTCTCTCTCTGCTGAAAGACGAGGCGAAGTCTCGGGGCCTCCTGCAGGCTGCAGACGATCAGGATGCTGATTCCCATCAACACGCCCTGGAAACGGTTGCGTCACTTTCTCAGAGTCCTGCGAGTGTTTTAACACAAAACAACAAAAAAAAAGTCCTGCGCCTCTTTTTTTTTTTTTCACATGCAGTGTTCATTTACGAGGCAGACGTAGAGAGAAGAAGAGGGAAGGGAGGGAAGCGGGAATGTCGCTGCTGCTGCTGTAGGGGGAAAAAAAAGGAGGCCTGTGTGGATGGAGAGTGGAAAAGAGAAGCAGAGGGAGGAGGGAGGGAGAGGAGGAATCCATTTTGCAGCAGAGCATCCTTTGAAATGTGAAACATGAGATTTTCCTACTCGTCTTCAAACGGGGGAGAGAGGGGGGGGGGGGGGGGAGGGAGGGACGAAGAGAAGGAAAGAGATTCAGAAGAGAGTCGGATGAAAGCGATGGATGGAAAGACGGAGGGAAACCTGAGGATCTGACTCGCCGTGTGATGAATTCCCACCCAGATTTGGCAAAATCTGAAATTGTTTTGTTGCCAATTAAAAAGACAAATTTAGAGAAATTGAGTATTTTGAAAAAAAAGGTCCCAAAACGTGTGACGCAGCAGCAGAACAGAGGAGGAAGAAACGGGAGGCAGGAAATAAGAATCTGCTGCAGATGAACGGGGAATCCATTTTCCCTGAAATGTGGAACTAGTTTCGCCACTCAGATGTCAGATTTCCATTTTCTTTTTTTATAGTTTGTTAGTTTGTGTCGACCACAGAGCATCACACACACCCCTTCCCTTACTCCTTCACAATAAAAGCCCCCAGATCTACACAATGCTTTACCAGCAAAACCATAAATTCACACAGAACTTTTTGCTATAAGGCTTAAAAAATAACTGTTATAACCTCCATCCATTTGGAACTTTAAACTTTTCTACTCTTTACTCAAGTATGTTTTTTTAGCCACTAATCGTTTAAACTACTCTGCTCTACATGACGGACTGACGCCGCTGCTCCACCGGGCAAGGCTGCGTTTTGTTCTGGCTGTGGTCCGATTCTGGTTCAGCTTTGGTTCGGATCTGTTCTGGCTGTATGCTCTGCTCCGGTTCTCTTTGGTCTCTGGTTCGGCTGTGATTCAGCTCTGTTTCGGCTGTGGTCCGGCTCTGTTCTGGCTCTGTTTCGGCTGTGGTCCGGCTCTGTTCTGGCTCTGTTTCGGCTGTGGTCTGGCTTTGTTCCGGCTCTGTTCCGCCTGTGGTCCGGCTGTGGTCCGGCTCTGTTCCGCCTGTGGTCCGGCTGTGGTCCAGCTCTGTTCCAGCTGTGGTCTGGTTCTGTTTCGGCTGTGGTCCGGCTCTGTTCTGGCTCTGTTTCGGCTGTGGTCCGGCTCTGTTCTGGCTCTGTTTCGGCTGTGGTCTGGCTTTGTTCCGGCTCTGTTCCGCCTGTGGTCCGGCTCTGTTCCGCCTGTGGTCCGGCTGTGGTCCAGCTCTGTTCCAGCTGTGGTCTGGTTCTGTTTCGGCTGTGGTCTGGTTCTGTTTCGGCTGTGGTCCGGTTCTGTTCTGGCTGTGGTCCGGCTGTGGTCCAGCTCTGTTCCGGCTGTGGTCCGGCTCTGTTCTGGCTGTGGTCTGGCTCTTTTCCGGCTGTGGTCCGGTTCTGTTCTGGCTGTGGTCCGGCTCTGTTCTGGCTCTGTTTCGGCTGTGGTCCGGCTCTGTTCTGGCTGTGGTCCGGCTCTGTTCTGGCTCTGTTTCGGCTGTGGTCCGGTTCTGTTCTGGCTGTGGTCCGGCTCCGTTCTGGCTGTGGTCCGGCTCTGTTCCAGCTGTGGTCTGGCTCTGTTTCGGCTGTGGTCCGGCTCTGTTTTGGCTGTGGTCTGGCTCTGTTTCGGCTGTGGTCCGGCTCTGTTTTGGCTCTGTTCCGCCTGTGGTCCGGCTGTGGTCCAGCTCTGTTCCAGCTGTGGTCTGGCTCTGTTTCGGCTGTGGTCCGGCTCTGTTTTGGCTGTGGTCTGGCTCTGTTTCGGCTGTGGTCCGGCTCTGTTTTGGCTCTGTTTCGGCTGTGGTCCGGCTCTGTTCCGGCTGTGGTCCGGCTCTGTTCTGGCTGTGGTCCGGCTCTGTTCTGGCTCTGTTTCGGCTGTGGTCCGGCTCTGTTTTGGCTCTGTTTCGGCTGTGGTCCGGCTCTGTTCTCCTTGAGTTGTTTCCCTCCATTAAAGCACGAAGAAGTTCAGTTGGTTGGTAGAAATATTGCCGAATCTTAAATGTGTCTCATGTCGTAACCTCTTGTGTTCCTGAAGTTTCTGAATCCTCAAATTTTTTGATTATTTCCAGATTTATATGAAACTATTAAAGATTTACAGCGAGCTCTCAGACTCTCGGACCTGCTGATTCCTTCGTTAAGTTTGACAGAAAAAATGGTTTTATTAAAAAGTAAAAAACAATAAAGTAGTTTGGTTTAATTTCCTGAGAAGTTTGGCATTAATTAAAAGTAAAAACAGAATTTCTAATATCTAATATTTTAATTTAAAAAGAAACTCCTATGTTCCCTTTTAATTAATTCCAGAATTACTTTAATCTTATTTGGAGTGTGGTTTTAGTTAAACTTGGTCCAGGTTTTGCGAGACCAGAGGCAGCATCACATGTCGACCCTCCGTCTGCTCGGCTGTGAGGGCCGCCGGGCCTGGTTGCCGCGGCGACGTATCCCAGCATACTATTATGGGCTGGCAGCGGCCGCCGCACGTCTGAGCCGAGCAGAGAAGAAGAGAAAAGTTCAGTTCATCCCTCTGCCCTCGATCCTCCGTCACTTCCTCCTCTCCTTTCCTTCCTACCTTCCTTTCCTTCCTTCCATCCTTCCTCCATCCTCTCCCTCCTACCTTCCTTTCCTTCCTTCCTTCCTCCCTCCTCTTCCTCTTTCCTCCCCCCTGAGGGTAAAAGTTAAACCTGTTAGAGTGAAAACTGGCTCAACAGCGCCCCTGTGGTGATGTAGAGGAACTGCAGGCAGGAGGAAGGTCACAGTACTGCATTGTGTTGTATTTGTACTGCTGTCAGTAGTACTACTGTAGTACTACCTTCCATCAGACTCCAGAAGTTAATACAGTTCACAAACTACTAATACAAATACTACTACTACTACAAATACTACTAAAGCAAATACTATTACTACTACTACCACAAATACTGTTACTACTACTACAAATAATACAACTGAAAATACAACTATTACTACTATAAATACTACTAATCCAAATACTACTACTTCAACTACAAATACTGTTACTGCTATTACTACAAGTACTGTCATTACTACGTCTGTGTGTGTGTGTGTGTGTGTGTGTGTGTGTATGTACTTATATGTTGAATATAGCAGCACACACACACACACACACACACACTGTGTCTCTGCTGACTCTGCGTGTTTCCTGCTCTCTGATTGGTCGGTTCAGGAGTCACAGTGAAACTTTGCTCTCTGGTTGCCCCGCCCCCTCTGCTTCCCTCCTCTCACCTGATTGGTTAATAAACCACTTCCTGTCAGCTGGTCCCAGACCTGCTGACTCTGTCAGGACCTCTTATGGGCGTCCAGCCTGCTGCCTGTGGGGTCCTATTAATAGATGATCCAATCCCACCTCCTCCTCCCCTGCTCCCTCACCTCCTACGTCTCCTCCCTCCTTGATTCTTCTTCTCTTGTTTCTCCTCACATCCTCTTCTCCTTTCTTATTTCCTTCCTTCCTCCTTTCCTTCGTCTCCTCTCCTCCTCCTTTTCTTTATCTCTCCTCGTTTCCTCTGTCCTTTCCCTTCATCCCCTCTTTGCTCAACGTCTGGTCTCATCTCCTTGTTTCCTCTCCTCATCTTGACTCCTTTTCTTTGGTTCCCTTTCCTCATCTCCTTGTCACCACCTAGTGATGATAATAATAATAATAATAATAAAGTAAATTACATTATGAACATGAATAACTTTGCTGATCATTAATGAGCTCACTAACTAACCTCTGAGTCTTCGTCACTCTTCATCAGACATATGAAGATCCACGAGAAGGACCCCGCCAGCGGCCTGCTGCCCGTCAGCCCCCCCTCCCCCAACAAGCGCCGCCGTCCGTCCGTCAAGAGGAGGCAGGAGGAGGAGAGCGGCGAGGAGCCGCCCAGCAAGAAGGTAGAGACGCCTGCCAAGAGCGCCATGACATCAGCTGCGTGTAGAGATAGCGTAGTGACGTGTGTGTGTGTGTGTGTGTGTGTGTGTGTGTGTGTGTGTGGAGGTGGTGGAGGACGCAGCGTCAGAGGAGTCGGCGACGGTCCGAGGAGCCGAGGAGGAGCTGCTGCCCTGTCCCATCTGCTTCAAGACCTGCAGCTCCAGACTGGAGCTGGACGCACACATGGACACACACCCTGACACCACGCTGAGGTACACACACACACACACACACACACTCACACACCACGCTGAGGTACACACACACACACACACACACACACACACACACCCTGACACCATGCTGAGGTACACACACACACACACACACACACACACCACGCTGAGGTACACACACACACACACACACCCTGACACCATGCTGAGATACACACACACACACACACACCACGCTGAGGTACACACACACACACACCACGCTGAGGTACACACACACACACCACGCTGAGGTACACACACACACACACCACGCTGAGGTACACACACACACACACACACCCCCCGACACCACACTGAGGTACACACACACACATACACACACACACCACGCTGAGGTACGTCTTTATGCTAAGCTAAGATAAGCTAGGCTAGGCTAAGCTAACCAGCCTCATTATTTATTTAAAACACAGAGGAAGAGGAGGAAGAGGAGCAAAGCGGTAATTAAGAGGTAAAAAGATGGAGGGATGGATGGAAGGTAGAAAAAGAGAGAGAGACATAAGTCAGAGGGAGGGGGAGGAGGAGGAGGACGCCAGGCGTCATTACCATGACGACACCCCCCACACACACACACCCGTCCCAAAGAGGAGGAAAAACAGAGCGTCTGTCACCATGGCGACACACTCCCAACAAACCCACACACAAAGTTTGAAATGAGAAAAAAGAAACAAGTGAAGGAAAGAATAAAGGAAGGAAGTACGATAAGAGAAGGGAAGGAAGGAAGGAAGTGAAGACAAAGAAGGAAAGGGAGGAGGAGAAGTAAATAAATAAAAAGAGAGAGATGGAGGACTGAAAGAGGAGGAGAGCAGGCTGAGCTCGTTATGGAGTAAATCCACTAATCAGCCTGTAAGAGGATCGACGGGAGAGAGGGATGGAGGGATGGAGGGGGGGAGAGAGGGATGGAGGGGGGAGAGAGGGATGGAAGGGGAGAGAGAGGGATGGAGGGGGGAGAGAGGGATGGAGGGATGGAGGGGGGGAGAGAGGGATGGAGGGGGGAGAGAGGGATGGAGGGATGGAGGGGGGGAGAGAGGGATGGAGGGGGGAGAGAGGGATGGAGGGGAGAGAGAGGGATGGAAGGGGAGAGAGAGGGATGGAGGGGGAGAGAGGGATGGAAGGGGAGAGAGAGGTATGGAAGGATGGAGGGGGAGAGAGGGATGGAGGGGGAGAGAGAGGGATGGAGGGGGAGAGAGGGATGGAAGGGGAGAGAGAGGTATGGAAGGATGGAGGGGGAGAGAGGGATGGAGGGGGAGAGAGAGGGATGGAGGGGGAGAGAGGGATGGAAGGGGAGAGAAGGAGAGAAGAATGGGGGAGAGAGAGGGATGGAGGGGGAGAGAGGGATGGAAGGGGAGAGAAGGAGAGAAGAATGGGGGAGAGAGAGGGATGCAGTGATGGAGGGGGAGAGAGAAGGAGGGATGAAGAACTGTATCAGTTCAGCTTCATTCTTTATTGTTTATCATAACACACCTCAGTCTGTGACTGTCAGCGGCCGTGTTGCATTGTGGGTAATGAACGATGTAAACATGAAGAACAAATGAGTGAGGAAGGAAGGAAGTTAAGCAAAGGAAGGAAGGAAAGATACACGGAGGGTAAATCTCTGGACTTTAGCCAACCTCTGTGGGATTAGCCTCCACACACACACACACACACACACACACACACACACACACACACACACACTGGGGTGTGAGCAAAGATGGAGGGATGAAGGAAGGAGGAGGAGTGATGGAGACAGAGGGAGGTGGAGAGCTCAACAAGTGCTGGTCCACATATGGTCCCCCCCCCCCCCCCCAAAAAAAATCCTCTGACGACGTGTCCGAGGGGATTACACACACACACACACACACACACACACACACACACACACACACACACACACACACACACACACACACACTCACACTGTGTGATAAGAGTGTGTGACTGCAGCAGACACTGAGCAGCTGTCAGCGCTTAACAAGAGCAGGACCAGGGGTTAACACACACACACACACACACACACACACACACACACACACACACACACACACACACACACACACACACACACACACACACACACTCACCTATAACACACACACACACACACACACACACACATACTCACTCACCTATAACACACACACACACACACACACACTCACCTATAACACACACACACACACACACTCACCTATAACACACACACACACACACACACACACACACACTCACCTATAACACACACACACACACACTCACCTATAACAGACACACACACACACTCACCTATAACAGACACACACACACACACACTCACCTATCACACACACACACTCACCTATAACACACACACACACACACACTCACCTATAACACACACACACACACACTCACCTATAACAGACACACACGCACACACACTCACCTATAACACACACACACACACACACACACACACACTCACCTATCACACACACACACTCACCTATAACAGACACACACACACACACACTCACCTATCACACACACACACTCACCTATAACACACACACACACACACACTCACCTATAACAGACACACACGCACACACACTCACCTATAACACACACACACACACACACACACACACTCACCTATCACACACACACACTCACCTATAACAGACACACACACACTCACCTATAACACACACACACACACACTCACCTATAACAGACACACACACACTCACCTATAACACACACACACACACACACTCACCTATAACACACACACACACACACACTCACCTATAACACACACACACACACACACTCACCTATAACAGACACACACACACTCACCTATAACACACACACACACACTCACCTATAACACACACACACACACACACTCACCTATCACACACACACACTCACCTATAACAGACACACACACACTCACCTATAACACACACACACACACACTCACCTATAACACACACACACACACACACCTATAACACACACACACACACACTCACCTATAACACACACACACACACACACTCACCTATAACACACACACACACACACACTCACCTATAACACACACACACACACACACACACACACACTCACCTATAACACACACACACACACACACACACTCACCTATAACACACACACTCACCTATAACACACACACTCACCTATAACAGACACACACACACACACACACACACTCACCTATAACACACACACACACACACTCACCTATAACACACACACACACACACACACACACACACACACACACACACCTATAACACACACACACACACACACACACACACACACACACACACTCACCTATAACACACACACACACACACACACACACTCACCTATAACACACACACACACACACACACACACACACTCACCTATAACACACACACACACACACACACACACTCACCTATAACACACACACACACACACTCACCTATAACACACACACACACACACTCACCTATAACACACACACACACACACTCACCTATAACACACACACACACACACACTCACCTATAACACACACACACACACACTCACCTATAACACACACACACACACACACACACACTCACCTATAACACACACACACACACACACACACACACACACACACTCACCTATAACACACACACTCACCTATAACAGACACACACACACACACACACACACTCACCTATAACACACACACACACACACACACACACTCACCTATAACACACACACACACACACACACACACACACTCACCTATAACACACACACTCACCTATAACACACACACACACACACACACACTCACCTATAACACACACACACACACACACACACACACACACACTCACCTATAACACACACACACACACACACACACACACACACACTCACCTATAACACACACACACACACACACACTCACCTATAACACACACGCTCTCAGACGAGTTCGACGTCTTTGATTTATTGATAAAATGAGTCGCCATCAAAATGTTAGAAAAATCTTTTTTTGTCGAACCAACAGTTAAAACCTCAGATATCCAGTTTCTAATCTGGTGTTTTGGCGTGTTGCCGTGACGGCGTGTCTGCAGGTGTGACCTCTGCTGCCTGTCGTTCCGGACGCACCGCGGCCTGTTGCGTCACAACGCCGGCGTTCACAAGCTCCTCCCCCAGGACCCGAGCGGCCGCCCCTTCATCCAGAACAACCCCTCCATCCCCACCGGCTTCAACGACCTGGCCTTCATCGACTTCTCCTGCAAGAAGTTCGCTCACATCGCACAGGTAGCGCCGCGCGCCGCTTTAAAGGGCCACGCCGCTGTTTATACTCGGCTCCCCGTTAAATCGCTGCTTTTCCCTTCCAGGTCTGGTGCGAGACAAACCTTCGCCGCTGCATCAGTAAGTTCCACCGCTTCGTCTGCGACTCATGCGACAAAGCCTTCCCCCTCCGCTCTGCCCTGGACCTCCATAAAACCACCTCCCACCCCGAAAAACCCCCGACCGCCGCCGCCAACAACGCCGCCGCCGCCCAGGAAGCTGAGATCAAGGCGGATGACGGAGCAGCAGAAAACGGCGGTGAGAACGACGGTCAGGAGGGTGAGAAAGACGTCGTGCCCTCTGAGCAGGCAAGGTTCTTGGAGGGCCTGGGCCTTCAGCACATCTCTAAGGTAAGATTTCAAAATAAAATGCATCTGTATGGTAAGATTTCAAAGTAAAATGCATCTTCCTGGTTAAATGGATCTAAAATAAAAACTGTAACAGACAGAAGATGAATTCTTTCTGCAGCTGAAAGCTCAGACTTCAGACTGGATGTTGAACGCCGAGTTGCAAGTTGTTTTCTCTCTGATTCTGGTTTAGTGACTTCTGGAACCTTCTAGCTGAGGTTGGACACATTTTAGGGACATGAAGAAGAAGAAGGTCCTCCAAGAAACGACGTCACCAGAAGAAGAATCACCACCTCTCTCTCTGTCTCTCTCAGGTGAAGGCTGGTCCCACGGACGATGAGATCCATCAGGCCCACCTGGACAGCATCAAGGTGATTCACGTGGAGCCGCCGTCCTCCAGTCTCCCCCAGGAGCCGGCCTCCGCCTACCTGTCCGGAGGTCTGGGGCTGACTGTGGGTCTGGGCGTCGGCGGTCTGGCGGCCCTCAGCATCCCGCTGCTGGAGGCGTCGGGCTCGGCCTCCGCCCTGCAGGGCCTCTCCCAGAGAGACGCCCTCAGCCTGCTCTCCCTGCAGCCCTTCCAGACCGGCTTCCTCCTGCAGCCCGACGGCAGCGCCGCAACCGGGAGCGCCGCCTCTTCGGGGGTCAAACCCGGGGAGGCGGGTGGAGCCGGGCTCATGGAGCTGGCAGACATCCAGCAGATCCTCAAAGTGGCGAGTGCAGCGCCGAATCAGATGGGGCTGACCCTCCCACCTCTGGCCAAAGCTCCGGGATTTGCTGGAGGTCAAGGTGGGTGTCAATCAATCAATCAATCAATCAATCAATCTGTTTTGTAATGACTTAGTGTGTAAACCTGATGACTTCCTGCTCCTCCAGGTCAAGTCCAGGGTCAGAAGGCGATGCCTCCGTTGAAGCCCAAACCTCCCATCACCCCTCGCTCCAGCCTCACGGCGACGACTCCTCCCCCCCTCCAGAGCTCCCAGCAGGCCTCACTGGGCTGCATCAGCCCCAGCCTGCCGCCTCCCACCCCCACTCTCTTCAAAACACCCTCCTCGTCCTCTTCATCCTCGTCAGCTGGTAACGGCGGGCAGCTGGACGCAGAGTGTATGGGCGACGCTCTCACGCCTTTGTCTGATTCGCCGCCGGCCGCCTCCACAGCGGTTCACGAGGAGGCGGGGCTCAGCGGGAGAAAGCCAGGAACCAAAGGGGGGAGCAACGCCAGCTCGGCTAAAGGCTCGTACCCGTGCCGATTCTGCGACCAAGTATTCGCCTTCTCCGGCGTCCTGCAGGCTCACATGCGCTTCCACCTCGGCATCCTTCCCCACCAGTGCAACATCTGCGACTACGTGGCGCCGGACAAAGCGACGCTGATCCGACACCTGCGGACACACAGCGGCGAGCGGCCCTACGTCTGCCGGGTCTGCCATTATCCTTTCACTGTCAAGGCAAACTGCGAGCGCCACCTCAGGAAGAAGCACGCCAAGACCTCGAGGAAGGACATCGAGAAAAACATCAAGTACGTCACCTCCACCACCACGGCGAACATCGCCGCGGCCATCACCGCCGCGACGACCACCACCACCCAGGACACGGAGACGGGCTGCGCCGGAGCCGAGACCACTTGCCGGTTTTGCGGCGAGGACCTGAAGACGTACCGGGCGCTGCAGATCCACCTGCGCACGCACAACGGCTGCCAGAGGAAACCGTTCGAGTGTCGGCGCTGCGGCGCTGCATTCCTCGCCAAACGAAACTGCATCCACCACCTGCTCAAGCAGCACCCCGAGGTGCAGGAGCGGGAGATCGAAGAGCATATCGCCACGCTTCTGCCCGCCGCCGTGCCTGTCGCCACCGTCGCCTCTGCCCGCGCTGCCCCGGTGAACCAGATGGTGCTGAACGGCATCAGTCAGCCTCCGATTCAAGCGGTGAAGGTGGAGGAGCTGGCGAACGTGATTTATCCTACAGAACTGGACCAGCCGCTGGATTTCTCCGCCAAAGGTCGTGGCGCCGGCGGCCAGGCGGGGTCTCCTGGGGTCAAACTGGAGAGCGTCTCCCCCAGCTTCGACTGCTCCGTCCTGGACCAGCCCATCGATCTGTCCATCCCCAGCAAGAGGCAGAAGAGGGAGGCAACGAGCGCCGCGGAGAAGCGCGAGATTAAGACGGAGCAGAGCTCCGGCGGCATCGCGGAGCAGCAGCACGCCATTGCTCTGTCCAAGGAGGAGAAGACGGCGAGCGCCCTGCCTCCTCTGCACCCCCACCCCCAGCTCGGCTGCTACCAGCTCCCCCCTGGATCCACCCCGCCGCCCGCCTCCCTCCCCAACTCTGCACGAGCTCAGCGCCTCAAACCCCTGCTCCCCAAGCCGGCGTCCTCCACCTCCACCTCCTCCTCCGCCCTGAACGAACTCCCTCCTCTGGCCTCCATCGCTCAGATCATCCACTCCGTCTCCAGAGCTCCAGACCTGCTGAAGAGAGGAGACTCCACCGCCGCCGCCGCCCTGGAGGGAAAACCCCAGACGGCCGTCGCCTCGCCTCAGGCCGACTCCGGTGCCGACGCCCCCGGACCCTCCGCCGCTCTGGAGCCTCAGAGCGACGACACGTCTGAAGGATCCTCCAGGTGTGTGAGCGTCATCGGGAGCCTCAATAATCATTAAAATAGTAAAAGAAATGTTTTTGTCCAAATCATTAATTAATCACTAACATCCATATTGAATTCCTCACTCGTGTCGTCCAGTGACATCTCTTCAACACTTTGTTGCTAAGAGACGAGCACTTTTGGTATTGATCAGTTAAAGTGATTTGTAAGGAATCAAACGTGAACTCATTCATTGTGTCGTATTGATCGGCAGTTAAAGGCTCAAGCGCACAACTTTTAAAGAAACGACCACATCGAGCGCTTTCATAAAGGTTAAAGTTCGATATTTTGTCAAAATGGCCGCCATTATTATTATTATTATTATTATTATTATTGATATTACTTCACGGCTTCATGCTGAAGAAACCAACAATTTAACACAAAATATTGACTTTTTATTATATTTTATAAACAATATGATTGATTGATTATTTTCACGTCAGTGTGCAGAAACACCTGAATTACAGCTGCACTGATTTCATTACTTTTCATTTTATTACAAAATATTCTGCCTTGAAATTAATCTGTAATAATCTTTCTAAAGAAAGTTTTTCAGTTGTCAGCCAAAAGAAATCTAAAGTAAAGATGGAGAACATTTTACGAAAAAGAACCAAACAAGTCAGTTTCTCACAAAACAGACGGTTTGTGTCTTTATTCTTCACACCGTAAAAGGAAAGATGACGTATGTAGGTGTTCAGACCAGATTGGCTTCTGCTTCTGCTTCTTAACTTGCTTCTGGCCCCGTCGACCCCGGCGGCGCTGTGGTGTTTTCAGCCGCTAGGTGGCGCCAAAGTACAGAAAATAAGCTGCGTTTGTGCTGCTCTGCTCCCAGAAAGCGGTCCAGGAAGAAGCCCGCCGGCCTGGCGGTGAAGGAAAAGGCCGTCATGGGCCGCGGCAGCATCGACCTGGAGTCCAGCGGCGAGTTCGCCAGCGTGGAGAAGATGCTCGCCACCACTGACGCCAACAAGTTCAGCACCTACCTGCAGACGGGCGCGGCGGACCTGGGAGGAAAGAGAGGTAAGAGGGAGAGGTTTGAAACACTCGGAGTGGACGGTCGGAGGGGCGTTCAGGCCTAATTTTAGAAACCCTCCCTGTGGACAGACGTGGACAGAGCAGGAGGAGGGGAGGACAAGGAGGGAGGAGCAAGGGAGGAGGAGAAGCCGGCGGCGGCAGCGGCGGCGCCTCAGTCCAAAGGAAAGAAGAACGCCTACTCCAACTCTGTCCAGAAGATGACCTGCCCCTTCTGCCCCCGAGTGTTCCCCTGGGCCAGCTCTCTGCAGAGACACATGCTGACACACACCGGTAACCACACACACACACACACACACACACACACACACACAGCATACAGGTGGTTTATTTACTCATTTAGGTCGTCGGCTCGTTAAATGTTGAGCCGAAAAGTGACACAAAGCCTCATTTTACTGAGCAGCTGCAGTTGGGGACAACCGTCATCTCTAAAGAGTCTCTACTCACATTAACTGCTAATTATTAGGAGAATTTCTATGGAGTTTGGTTTTTATCATGTTAAATGTGAATCAGTCAAACAGGCCAAGTACATTTTGCTTTGGTACTTTTACATAAGTAACCTTTTGAATGCTGGACTTTTACTTGTAATGGAGTACTTTTACATGTTTTACTGGTACTTTTACTCCGAGGATCAGAGCACTAAATTAGCCGAAAAGTGACAGAAAGCCACATTTTACTAAATAGCTTAAGTTACCGACCAACATTGTCTATTTAGAGACTCTTATCATGTTAGATGTTAATTATAGGGAAAATTTCAATGGAGTTTGGTCCCATTTTTAGTTTGTTAAATGTTAAAAATGCACGTCCCTTCTCTTGTCTTTGTTTTTATTGGTCACAATGTCACATTCAATAATTTATCACTCAAACAGGCCAAACACTTCATTATTTAAGTATATTTTGCTGATGATACTTTGGTACTTTTATGTAAATAATGTTTTGAATGCAGGACTTTTACGTGTTTTACTGGTACTTTTCCTCAGAGGATCAGAGCACTAAATTGGCCGAAAAGTGACACAAAGCCATTTTTTACTGGCTCGCTAAAGTTACTGACAAACATCGTCTCTTTAGAGTCTCTAAACACATTAACTGATAAATATTATGAGAATTTCTATGGAGTTTGGTCCTTTTACTACTAGGACTTTTACATGTTTTATTTCCTGTTCTCTAATGATTCACAGTAATATTTTGTCTTGTGTTGCATATTTCTTGTTGGAAAACTTGAACATATAAGTTTTATAAAGTTTTCAGTTTATAAAAACAGAATAAATAAATGCAGGTCGGATGTTCTTCTCCTCACCTGAGTCCTTCGTCTTCCCCTCAGGCCAAAAACCGTTCCCCTGTCCGAAGTGCGATGCCTTTTTCTCCACCAAGTCTAACTGTGAGCGCCACCTGCTGCGGAAACACGGCGTGACCCACCGGACGCTGCGGCGAAACGGCGCCCTCGCCAAGAAAGACGGAGACGAGGGTTCGCACGAGAGCGCAGGTCAGAAAACACAACGGATTTAAGCTGGAGGCAGAAATCCTTTCGTCTGTCATTTCGAACCTGCTTTCACTTTATTATCTCCCACAGAATTAATTTTATTTACTTATTTTAGTTTTATGTGGGTTCTTTTTGTATGAATATATTCCTAAACATAAATTTAAATAAAGCGTATACAAATAAACATTATTATTAGGTGTCAGTCTTTTTTCTTTTATCAATTACTCTTATTTAAATCTTATTTTTATTGTCTAATTATATTTTTGTCCATTTACATGTCCATTGTTTATTTATTATATTTTTTTTGTATTCTTGTTTTTAAATTCTTTTTTTTTATTTTTCACTTTTTCTTTATTTAAATGTTTTTTATTTTTAACTTTTTATTCTGTTTATAGCAGTAGCTTATTTTGTCTCTATTTTATCATTCTCTCGTTATTTTTTTTAGTTTACAGATTTTTGGTTTTACTTTATCAAACTTTTTAAAATAATATTTTCTTTGTATTTATTTTGTATTTGAACATCTGTAACTGGTTTCTGACCATTTTTGCGTGAATACGAAGGGACGTCTAGTTATTTCCCTTCTCTCACTTTTTAGAGAGAGAAAGTGTCAAATTAAACAGTTTAGCTTCAAAGTTCATTATTGAATTACTTTACAAAATAAGTCCTGTAAAGTAATTGTAAAGTTTTTCAATAGAAAAGTAAAAAACTGATTTTTCTTATTTATTTCCCTGAAAATCATCATATGAGTCCTTATTTTAATCTCAGTTTGGAACCACTGATCCATATTCTGTATTGATTGTATTGATTACATTGGTTATATTTGTTGCATTGGTTGTGTTTTGTCCGACAGAGAGTCAGTCCGAGACGGAGCAGGTAGCACCAGAAGCTCAAGACCTCAGCGGCGTCAACCCCCCAGCAGACTCAGGCCACGCCCTCGCCGTTGATAGCCCCGCCCCATCCGACCAGGAAGGGGAGGAGTCAATGCCTTCAAGCCCCGCCCACGAACCAAGCCACGGTTAGTCATGGGAACCAAGCTGAAGAATGGTCGAACATTAAAACAAAACAAAATCATTTCAAATTGAACTTTGTGTTGATTTAACATATTTTGATTCATCTTTTGTTGTTTATTTTAAAATAAAGTTTGACTGTGTGTGAAATATTTGAATATATAAGCAATAAATGGTCAAAATAACCTAATTTAATGATAAATGGGTCATAAATGTCATGTTTTATATTATTTCTATTACATTCCGAACATTTTATTTATCTCCTTGCAGTAAAAGTCGTGTTTCTCCCGGTGTTTTTAGTCTCTAGCCGGTGATTTTGACAGATGTTAGTTTGTGTTGCAGCTTGCAGTCCAGCTGCCGGTGAAGCTGAGCAGCAGGAGACTGAAACACCAGAGCAGCCGGACCAGCAGGCGGCGCCAGAGACCAGAGCGACACCAGCAAAATATCCTCCACAGAGCAGCAGCAGCAGCAGCAGCAGCAGCAGCAGCAAGGTAACGCCGCCACCTGAGCTGAATGAAGTCCTTCTCATAGATCCACATAAAAATATCAACATCAGTTTAAAAGAAGGATGTTTTTAAGATATTTTTACCAACTTACATCTCTGTCAGAGAGCTCTTTCTGATGGGTAACTGAAGCCACTCCTCACCACCAGATTCCATTGATGAAAACGGAAATTTTATGTAACAGATCACGGGACTTAGCTGTGCTACCGCTGCCCCCATCAATGAACTAACACATGAGTTCAGATTTGAGCTAATCTCTTAAAATGCCAAAGTCACACAATGATACAGAAAAACTGACAGATTGAGTCAGCAGTACACCAGCAACTCCTGTGTTCTATGAGGTAAAATTACTGTTTTTGCCAATGGAGTCTGGTGTGTTTGAAGAGAACAAAGAACAGCTTCAGGTCCCCATCAGAAAACAACCGAAAAGGAAAAAGTAGGGAGCAGGAAAACTGATTTTAACCTCCTAAGAAGAATAAATCAAAACATTCAGACCAGTCTGAGTGTGATAAGTCGTCCGTTTGGTGCTGATTTCGGCTCCTTGAATGTCTCCTGCAGGCGGAGAGCGCCGACGACGATGACTGCCACAGCAACAAAAGTCTGGACCTGAACTTCGGCAAAAAGCTCATCGACTTCAAGCTCTCCACGTCCTCAGACCCCGCCCAGGAGGAGCAACCCTCTGCGTCCTCTTCCTCATCTTCCTCCACCTCATCCTCCTCTACCTCTGCTCCCCAAGTAGCCACAGAGAGCCAAGAGAAGGAGAAAGGCGCTCCACCATCATCCTCTAGCGGCCCCGCGGTGAAGCAGCAGCCGGACTACAAACATGTCTGCCGAGTGTGTAAGAAGAGCTTCCGCTACGCCACCACCCTCGCTCGCCACGAGAGGGCGCACCTGAGCGAGGACACGCCGACTCCAGCGCCGACGGAGGAGGTCCCGCCAGCGAAAGAGGAGGCGGCAGAGGGCGACGACGGCTCCAAACCGACGGAGGAGGAGAAAGAAGAGGAGCAGAGGACGGAGATGGAGGAGGAGGGAGGGGAGAGCGACGGAGGGGAGAGCGGGGAGTCGGGGGAGGAGGAGGAGAAGGAGAAGGAGGAGAGGAGCGACGAGGAGGCGTCAGAACCAAAGAGTTTAGAGGGAGGAGAGGCGTCTGGAGGACGAGTCGACAAGAGGAAGAAGATCTGTAACGTCTGCGGGAAAAGATTCTGGTCTCTGCAGGACCTGACCAGACACATGAGGTCCCACACAGGTAAGAAACCCACTCACCTGGAAACTGTCTCAGCTGGAGTTTAATCTGTAGTTTGGGTTTTTATCATCTAATTATCTTATTAGTTTTTTTAATGACTTTATATGTTTATTTATTCTATTTTATTAGATGTTGTGCTTTAAGTTTTAATTTATTTTTATACATTTTGTTTATTAGCTTTATGATTTTATTTATTCTTATATTTATTTATTGATTACGTTTTGGCTGTTATGATTTAAATATGAAAAATGAAAGTAAATTAAAACTTAATTCTATTAACTTGATATTCATATTTATTTTTTTTCATTTTTACATTTTTATTTTATAGATTTATTAATAGTGTTTGTTTGCATTTTAGTTTTTGTATATTTTAACTATATTTTATTCAAATATTTAAACATTTATTTCTATTTATTTACATTTAATTTTATTTTATCAACTGTTGCATGTTTTTACGATTTTAGTTCAGATATTTTTAGTTTCCTGTAATTAACAATTAAAAACAGAATCTTAGATGTTCATAAGTATTTATTTTGTATTTCTTAAATTGTTTATTAATTTTCATTTTCATTTATTCATTTTTAATTATTAAAATTATGTTATAGTTTGATTTATTTTATAATTATATTATTACTACTAGCAGTGTTAGCATTATTGTCATTATTATTATTGTTATAATTGTTTGTATATTTTAAGGTTATAATAGCAACAATAGTATTTATAATTCCCTGGAAGTTTTTGTTCTTCCATCATAATTTGTAGGAGTATAAGGATTTTATTTTTTACTTCCTGTTGCGTCGTTGATCTACTTTATAAAGTCTAACCCCCCCATGCCCCCCCCCCTCCCCAGGTGAGCGGCCCTATCAGTGTCAGACCTGTGAGAGGACTTTCACCCTGAAGCACAGCCTGGTTCGCCACCAAAGGATCCACCTGAAGCCCCGCGGCGCCGACGGGGCCTCGGCCGGGAACGACGACGCCAGCGAGGACGGAGACTCCTGCGCCCCGACCCCGACCTCCACCTGCCCGCCCTCGGAGAACGAGAGCGAGTGCGGCAGCGGTGGCGCTGCCGCCGGGGCCAAGGAGCTGGAGGAGGAGGACGTTAAGGAGGAAGGCGAGGAGGAGGAGGAGGAAGAAGAAGAACCGGATTCAGAACCACCAGCCGCCATCGTGCCTGACGACCCGAACGCTGAAGAAAAATCCGAACTGTCTGCAGAAACGCAAACTCCCAGCCGACAAGCTACTGACATAATGACAACTACTGGCGACGACTCCGCAGCCAACGACCTGAAATCAACGCCCGAATCGAACATCTCCAAAGACCCCTCTTCCTCTTCCTCATCCTCATCCTCCAGCTCTCCACCAGAGGAGCCCGCGACGGCCGCCCCAGCTGAGGGCTTCATCCAGGGGCTGCTGGAGATCCATGCCAAGCCCCCACTGGAGCACATCCTGCCCAACGGAGAGCCTCCTCTGGTGGGGGTGGACTGAGGGGAACCCCCCCCCGGCTGTCAGCACAGTGCCATACGACGGGAAGACGCTACACCATTGATGATGATGATGATGATGATGATGCAAAAACCAGCCCGGAAACTTTTTTGATAGAAAGACGAAAACCTCGTTTTCTTGAAGTGCCTTACTACTAGTCCTACTTCTAAGAGATGTTTTTTGCTATATCTTTATCTGCATTATTACGGAGGATGGATCTAATTTTTATAGCTTTTTATGATGACAATGATTTGCATTACTATTTTTTTGTGCGGGGAATCTATATTTCAGCAATAAAAAGAATAAAGTTATGATTTATTATTGTTCTAGATTCTGTTTGAGAATTGATGATCAACTTAGATGGAGATGCAGATGGACAGATGAAGACTGAGATGGACTGTCGATATCTGCGTTTATTCTTCTGTATTTAAATCTCCGGCCACACAGCGGAGACCGAACCAATTTTAAGATTCGAACCAGCTTTGGATTCGAGAGCGAACTAGTCAAAGTGGGGAAGTTGATCTTTTTTTTTTTTTTTTTAATCTGCCAGCTTGCAGCGGCTTTTCAAAATTCGCCAGCCGCTTCTGCTGTTTGACCGGCCGTGCAGATATTTTTGGCGCTGGCTGGCGGGCCGCCGAAGTGGCTGGTTTGAACCCAGTTTCACCAGCAAATGACGACTTCCACCGATGTTTGGTTCGTCGTCTCCCCCAACTGTGCGACAAAGGAAGCTTTTTGTAACTGGAAACCACCGAAAACACCGGCGCCTCGTCGTTCGTTTTTTGGCTCGCTTCCGTACCGAACTCGGCTGGCTCAGAAAACTTAAAAAAAACAAAAAAAAAAACATTAACGAACTTCTTAAAGTCGCATCAGATTTCTGTGTGGAAAGGAACTGTTGAAGGGGGGCAGATATAGTGTTGATCAGTTTGTGTTCTCCATGTTTTTTTTTAAAACCCATCACACTATTGATCCCTTTTACCCCTCAAAGCCACCCTGTGAGTTGGTTTGTGTGTTAATAATTTCTCATTCATAATCATTCTCAGTTGATTCCATGTGTGTACAGAGTTGAACTTGTGGCACGTGATGTTAGAGTATTTTCTGTTTTTTTTGCGTGTGTGCGATTATCAGTGACATTTAGGTGTAGGGAGGGGAATTCTTGTGTTTTGTGGATTATTATTATTTTTTTTTTTTTATAACTGAACAAATCAAATTTTTTGTTTTTTTTGTGTGTGTGTGTGTGCAAATGTGTGTGACTCCCACCTGTCTCTCTCATCATCACCCCCTAGTGTTCATTTAGGGTTTATTACAGGGCCTCCATCGTGCTAACGTACATCGCCGCTAACACGTGATCCAGGTTCAGTTTACCTCAACTTCTGCTTTTTAACTGCAACCATTAAAACAACAGATGAGCAGCTCTGTAGCCGAACCCTTTGAATCCTACGTCTTCCTAAGCGGGCTAGCAGAGCTTATTCTTTGCTAGCCTGGTTTCCACTGTGGGCCAAATCGGAGCTAGCCAGGGCTAACTTGTCAGCGTGGCTTCAGACACAGCTAGCCAAGGCTAACGTGTCTAAGTAGTTACTGGTTCAGCTTGCACAATGACCCAGACAGAGCTAACCAAGGCTAACTCGGTATCAACAACAGTGTAATACAGAAATAGCACGGGCTATGTCATTGCTAGCCTGGTTTGCGCAATGAGCCTTAACGCACATACACTAGAAAAACAGTCCTAGCATTCGCCACAACTTATAAGAGGTCTAACACTAGCTAGCTGTAGTTATTAGCCTGCGTTGGCTAAAATGAAGTCAGCCATAGGATCGAGTACAAGCTAGCAAGGGCTAACGGACCAGACCAGACAAGTTAACTAAGCTAACAAAGGATCAGCTTGCTTACCTAGCTTTGTTTGGTCTGTTAGTGTGAGCTAGCTCTTATCATTAGCCTGGAATTTGATTAGTGGGCCCTAAGATATCAACCACGGGCTCAAAACACATGCTAACTAGGGGTAACTGCCCAAACCAGACAGGTTAACCAAGCTAACAAAGGATTAGCTTGTGTTAGTAGTTTTGTATGGTCAGTTAGCTTAAACTAGCTCATATCATTAGCCTGGAATTTGCTTACTGGCTTGCTAGGGCTAACTGATCAAACCAGACAAGTTAATCAAGCTAACACACCGCTAAGTTGGTTAACAGCATTTCTAGGCCTAATCCTTCCAGTATTATCTCAGTGTCTTGACTTGGCCCTGGACCGCTTTCGTACTGTTTGTTCCTATTTAGCCTTTTCTTATGCGAAAGTCCACTTTAGGTCCTGTCCCTCTTTCCCGCTCCGGTCTATGAGGCCAACACCTGAAGTAAACAGTCACTGAGGTTATTAGATACCTGAACATGACACATGGTTACGAATTTGGCGGTAGAGACAATCAGTTTTTTTCAAACAAAAAACAGATCACTTTTTTTTTAATTGAACCCCTCAAGTGAATCTCGGTATGATTTCCAGAAGGAGCTAGATGACAGGATGGATGGACGGATGGACGGATGGATGGATGGATGGATGGTCGGTCGGGGGAGCGTGAGTGAACTGTATTACCCTGCTGCACACACAAACACAAGTAAAGGGCTAATTCACCCCCTCGCACCAACCGACCCGGACATTTCCACAACAGACACGTAGTTCGCATCACTTATTGATACCGATGCCGCGACCAGAGGGGACGGGTAGTGTGTATGTGTTCTTTCCTTTTTCGTGTGAAGATGAATATAGCTAATTTTTCCTCTTGTACATTTTTGTCTCTGTTTTTTAAAAAAAATATACGTATATATATATATATATATTAAGCAACCTCATAATCAAAACGAATCGAACCTCAGCGGCTCATAACGGAACTGTAAGGCAGCGACGGTCAGTCACGGCGTCGGTCAAAAAGAAGCAAGAATTATTGATCAACCACAACCGGACCGGCTGCGTGACTGACTGGACGCTGCTGTGAACTGGCACTAACAACTTCCAAAACTACTACTACTACTACTTCTACTACTACTTTGGTGGAAAATCGCAACACAATCAAAAGAGAAAGAGAGCGAGGGAGTTTCCACTGGTCCCAGCACTTAGCAGGAGTGTGTTTGAAGACGAAGTTCCCTTAAATTATATTAAAATATCATTATCTCAGATGCAGAGCACCCGATGTACTCCAGAGCCTTTCGTTTTGATAGAAAAAATGATCTAATGTCTCATTTTATTGCCTCAACGCTTCCTTTTCCTTTCCGCCATCTTTGTCGGTGGCTAATGCCTCCTGCTAAAAAGTTACGGAGGAACCGAAAATTGAATTAAATATATAGATTTGTTGTCGCAGAATGAGAAAACCTTGGTGGCTTCATGACTGGATGGGAGCGCCAACGGTTAACCATGCTAACTGTCGTCTGTTAGCTTGGTTGCTAATGGAACGACAAGTTCTCACGCACCATTGTTTCCTGACTCATAATTGCCAACAAAGCCTCTGACTTTTGCAAGGCAGTTTATAATCCTCTAATTGAGGAGTTTAAAGAGTTTCACAGAGTTACTAGGGTGAATCCACTGGCCACAGAAAACTAATTTAATCCTTAAAATGACGTCACTTTGTTGTCCGTGCCTTGGAACTGTTGTCCTCCCTTAGTCTCGCTAAATGTCATCACGAAAACCCCCAAACTGAGATCCTATGTAACGCTGACACCCGCTGGTGAACGCAGGCTACTACTGAAAGACGTATTCGCTCAACGGCCTTCACTCGAAGAAAAAGATAATCAAATTCTGAATTAAGCTGAACGGACGGGTCATTAAACGTTGGACTCTTATTTTTCCATATCTATGAAGAAACTCTCTCTTTCTCTCTCTCGACTGTTTAATGTTTTGTTCGCTCTATCTGTACATCCCTCTCCCTCGGGTATGAATGCATTAACGTACGTCTGACTCTGTGTGTGTGTGTGCACGGCCATATGAATACTGGACTTCCATTCGAATGCACATGGACTGTTTTTAAATGTATTTATTTGGAGCCCAGGTGTGTGAGTGTGTGTGTGTGTGTGTGTGTGTGTGTGTGTGTGAGTGTGGATGCCTTCGTTTCTACAATGACTTGAGAAGAAGCCATGTATTGAAAATATCACATTTATGCTGCAGAACTGTTTTGAGGAACTGATGGTTTGTGTTGTGGACTAAACCGGCTTGCCGTAGGACGACGACGGCGGCGGCGGCGTGCCGGGGTGCAAATCGGACTAGCAATAAGAACCCCTCTGAATCCAAAAAGCTTTATGTAGATCTCCTGTATATGAGTTGAGAACAGACTGTCTGGGTCTCTTGGTTTTGTTGTTTATTTGTTAGTTTGGCTGAAAAATGATTTTTTTGTTGTGTTCATTTTTTTCTCTATGACATATAAATGAGTATAAAACTGTGAAAATCCATTGTGTTCAGTTAAAGGGTGAGTTTTAGGTTAGTTTTTTTTTTTGCATGTTAATCTAATTTGTTCAATTATGGATGATTTCTCCTTTCTCCATCTCTGCTCACACACACACACACACACACATATATATATAAATATGAAAATATATATAATCTCGCTCTCAGGGTCTTTCACAAATCCATTATTCGAAAATGCTTCATGTTCTTATTTCCTGAGTTGCAACTTGTTCTTTCCAAGTCCTGATTATTTTGTCTTTTTTTAAAAAAAAAAAAAGATTCAGAACTGTCAATCACTACATTTAGCACTTGACTGTGAACTCGTCATCGCCGAACATATAAAAGATGTCGAATTTTGGTGTTAAAAAGCCAGAATTTAATCGACACCCCCCCCCCTTTCCTGCTCACTCGGCCATTTTGGTTCAAACCTTTTCTGTTTCCTGTTTCCTGGTTTAACCCCCGTGTAACTTCCTCTCCTGGTCGGAGGTCAAAGGGAACGTCGGGGAGGAGATTTAAACCTCCTCCAACACACACAAACACTCACACACAGATGCTGGACCTCAATCAGAAAGCATTAACACGCGATCACGTGGAGGATTTCTCTCGGTGGTTGTTTCCATCCTTCCCTCCGTCGCCCTCGTCTCCTCCCCCCTGCTGTTAGTAAGACATGACCGTGTTTCACAAAGTCAAGAGATGTAAACCCGTTCTGTATTCAACCCAATAAGAAAAAGCAATAAAGATTATATTAAGGAAAGATGTGTGAATCAAATGCTGTCCGTGGTTTTGTTTTTCTTTAACAAATGTAGGAAATACAGGGAAATGCCTTTCTTGATGTTGAGTTGTGAATTTTGTAGGATTCATTCGGACCATTAGCTGCCACAACAACACACATCAAACACGATGTGGGCGCCACGATGCCTCGCCTGGTCCCACAGTCTGTAATAATAATAGTAGTCTCCATCTTCTCTCTGTTTCCTCCATCTTTCAGGAAATCTGTGTGAAAACGCTCTGATTAGATTTGGCTGCCTTTATGATGCCGTTAGGTTTTTCCTCACTCACACCAGCTCCCACTAACACAAGAACTGTTATGTCCTCCTAAACTGGAGTGTGCAGACGGAGGCTGGAAACCACTGTGGCAGGAAAATGTGTTTCCACTGGGTGTCACCAGAGTGAAGGTGTGTGTGTGATGGTGAACCAGCCCCCCCATCAGCATCCACTGGTACCAACCACATCAGCCAGCTGGTCACCAAGGGGTTAAATAACTAGTTAGTCAGTGTGTCAGTGTGTAGTGGAGGTCTATAGTGTTTCTGTTGTTCTGGATCAACATGTTCTCTGTCTCTCTTTAGTCTCATCTGATGAACAACATGTCTGATTCCTGGATTTCCTCCATGTTTCTCCAGTCTGAAGTCTTTTCTCACTCATTCTGCTTCACTGACTTCTGGAACCTTCTAGCTGAGGTTGGACACATTTTAGGGACATGAAGAAGAAGAAGGTCCTCCAAGAAACAATTACAGAGATTACAGAGATACAAGGGGTAAACCATGTAAAGCTGTTCTTAGGAACTTGGAAATGAGAAGAATATGGGACCTTCAACTCACTGATGCTGCAGGAAATATCATCATCAAAATGCCTTCACTTCTAAAACTACATTTAGAGTTTAATGCTTAATGTGAAACATACACATGAAGTCAACCTCTGGAGTTTTTCCCACAGAAAGCTGTCGTTATTGCCACTGTTCACGTTCTGGAGCAGCTTTCTGCCACCAGATAACACCACCTCCACAATTAGACCTGACCAAAGTGCCTCCTACATAATAATGATCCAATAACATAATAAGATGGACATTCTGCATTATGAGTACTTAAACCTTTATAATCCTTTAGCACTTTAACTGAAGCAACATTTTAAATGCAGAACTTTTAACTCTTAACAAAGTATATAAAAATCTATAATTATTGGAGTCCGTAAATGAACCAAAATATGTTGTAAGCAGAACCCAATTTTAATTTTAGCTGATTTTAGCTGCCATAAGAAGTCACTGGTGATTAATGAGGAGCTGGAAGATGGAATGAAAATGAGTGATTTCCCAGTTATATAAATGTACTTCGGGTGTGTAGCTGAACTGATCCTCGGAGTTTTTCAGGTACATTTAATAACATTTAGCCGTCATAAATAATTTTCTTTTGAGGCTCCACTTTAACGTCTCCCCTGCTTCCGGATCGCGCCGTTGTCTACGCAGGCGCACTGTGCGCAGACAACGGCTCCGTGCACGCTGTTCGACTGGAAGCTTCCAGAAGGTTCGATGGATGAAAAACGGCGCAGGACGACGGACCGACGGTTTAACTGTTTTTGCGCTTTTTGTGAAGAGGAAGAAATGACTCAGGTGAGAGGAAGCTCATATTTTATTACTTGAAAGTTCAGGAAAAGTTTGACGCTAAGTGGACAAACCCGAGACCCTCTACGGCGGGCTAGCTAGCTAGCTTACATGCTAAGATATATGTTAGCCCGTTAGCTAGCTAGGTTAGCTTGGCATTAGCTAATGTCGTTTCATTGAACTTGACTGTGAGGCCACACCGGCTGTTTGTGGTGTTGACACTGGATTTTCTTAGCCCATTAAGAGAGTAAATAACTGAGTATATGACACTTGATTAATTTCACAGCAAACATTAGAGCATATAATTCTATTTATTTAATGAAAAGAGAGCAGTTTGCCATGTAAGAGGCACAGCTTTGACAGTCATGTCACCTTGTGGCGAATGCCTGGTCTTCAGCTCTCTTTTCATTTTGAAAACTGATCCACTGCTTCTATCTTTATTTTGACCTGTTTTTAAATGCACATTGACTAAGATCCACCCTAAACCTGCCATGCAAACATTTTTAGTTATTGTTAGTATTTAGTAGTTGAACCTGTCTGCAGGATCCTGAATGTTAACCCAACAACCTAACCTCTACTGGGATTAATGACACTTTAATCACTTCTGTCTGCATGCATATTAATTCCAGGAGCTCCGGACTGTCTTGACGCTACGGCCCATTGGTTTTACGATGGTGGCTGCTTTGTCAACAGAGATCTGCACCGCCTACTTCAGGAAAGGTACATCCAGCGTGTTGGAGGCTTGTAAAAGCATTCTGCGAATTTATAGATCAATGTTGGATTATACTTCACATGTTAACACACCAGCAGCAGCAGCAGTGGTAATCCGTCGTCAGTGCATACACTTATCGTGCCCAGCTACTGTAAAATCAATGTACTTATGTACAGGTTCAGGGAGTAATGGAAAACATGGTACAGCGTTGTGTAGGCAGGATACAAAAAACATAACTATTCCATTACGGTTACAAAAAAATAATCCAATTCTAACACATTTAGTAAAAATTGGGATTATTATTAATTATACAAATTTGATATACATTTTAAAAGGAAAAAAAAAACCTATGAAACAGTCCAGCGGCTGATTTAGCAGCATTATTTCTGTGGTTCGTTACCGGGGGTGTGTGCTCCTTTACTGCCTCTGGATACTGGGTGGTTTCTCACCGTGGTCTTCATCAGGGTGTCCGACAGAGACCAGAGATCCAGCTGTATATTTTCCCCCCGTTTGCCTCCAGGCTGCTGGAGGGAGGTGACATTTGGTTTTGAGATAATCCAAAAGTAACGGAGAGTAATGAAGTTACGTGACTAATAATGCGTCAATAGTCGTATGTCAGTCGAAAGAAAATAACGTTAAGCCAAAAGAATTCTCTTGTAGATTTACATACACATGGTCTGAACTGTAGACAGCTCCTTAAGGTAAAGGAGAAGTGTGAGGGGTCGCGTTCAAAGAAATAAAGTGTATTGTTGCTCTAAAGAGCTACACATGTGGGTGGGGTAAAGAGCCGGCAACTGTGGAGAGGGGGCAGCAGGATATACTGTAAATATTGGTATAACAGCACACATTGTGCTCTCTCCTTGAAAGCATTCTTGGTGTTGCACTTGGTTGTACATGTGGAAAAAAGACAGAAATAGATAGATAACAGATGAAAAGGAGCTAGATGGATGAACGTATTTGGGCAAATGTACTTTAACTGAACCAATTATTGTCATGTAGCCTTACTTATAATTTTGAACTGAGAGCATATTTGTAGTATCTATTTGTCTATTTCATTACAAAAATGTCTTTGAATTTAATTAAACGGTGCATTGTAAAGCCGTCTACACATGTAGACACCCACTACAATGACAACTGCTCCAAACTAAACAGGCAAGTATGTAGTTGGTTCGTACTGTCTACGATTACGACATGCACAACTCTTTTCTGATCCGATTCCAAAGACTAAAACAGCCTGGTTTGGAATAATGTTGGCTGTCGCTGGAAAATGAACAGCGGTTTCCTGTGCTGTAAGTTCAGTGTTTTGTCGACCAGTTAATCCACCCTGACCACCACCTCCTCCTGACATAAAAGCATCGTCATAGAAATTATTCTATGAGGGTTTTCTCCCTTTAACGTAAGCATATGTCGTTTTTGCATCAGTCGCAGTTTGTTGTACTGATGACGCGTGTTTACACCTGATAAAATTGCATCCCTTCATGTGTGTTTTAATTTTCTTTTCCTCTTTATATACTGTGTGGTGAACCACAACTTTTCACTCAGGCAACAAGGTTGTCAGGGTTTCCTGTTGCTCTCTTATTGCTCAATATGTGCACGAAGCTTTTGAGTTATTGCAGCAAATACTCAGACCGGAGAGGCACAATAATCAGACGTATTTCCCTTCAAAACGAACTCAAATTAATCATAACGGAGCCCACGTCTCACCGGACAAGACAATGAACTGTGTGCTGAAACTCTTATTTCTCTTCCTCACATTACACGGTAAGTGATTTTCCTTTTACATTTAAATAAGCAAGAAAAGCAAAAGAAATATGTATGTTTGTAGACGTATTGATAAATGCATCAAGAAATAATTAGACATGAATTATTAAAATTGTGTATTTAATCATAATTATTATTTAAGATTCTTTGGCCTTCCATATCTGCACACCACAATATCTGAAGGAGTACTGGCCATGTTTAGTAATAAAATGATAAAACGGAAGGTGAAGATCATCAGGTTGTTTTGTTATAAGACTGAATATGGGCATTAAATATGAAAAAGTTGAAAAGGCAAGAACTTATTTATGTATAAATAAACATACCTGATGAATATTTATGTCATAAACTGAAATAATTTTCAGTTTGCTGAACAGGGGACAGAGGCCTTGTTAAAATTTGAGAGACTTTCCAAACCTATAAATAGTTTTTTCAGCAAATGAAGTTTATGAAGATTGGTGGGGTATGTGCTTTCCCAAAACAATTGTACCATAAATCAATTAGGGATGAATCATTGATTATCATAAAGTTAACAATCGGAACATTTACAGTGTTCAAATTAGTATGTGAGAAAAGTTTTTATATCTGACTTAATTCAATTGTAGTTAAAATCGTTGTTAATAAACAAAATCTAAAGGACCAACCAAACAATTATCACCTGTATTAGAGAGAAGAACCCACATTTGGAAAAAAGGAAAATTTGAAAAAAAAATTTTTTTTACATTTAATATAGATTTATATATCTCCATTTTGAAACTGAAAAGCAGGCCCAAAGTTCTTTTTTTGTATTAGTTGATAACATTTCATGTAGATTTTATTTTAATTGATTCTTTGAGTTTTTTGTTTGGGTTGTAAGTTGTAAATAAAATATGCACAACATTAAAACATTTTAATGAGATATATAGATGTATAGATGCATTTTTTTTAGACTTCTTTATGAAAATCATCTTTGTCTTTATGGGTGGAAAACACTGGTCGATTATACAATTAGAAAATTGTTAAAGCTAGCTGGCTACACTTAGGCTGCCCATGCCTTGCATCACTCTATGATCACATAATTTTACTGTTGCCTTTAATCAAAATCATTTAATAGTAATACTTAAGTTATAAAGTCATGGATCACATTAGCTGGCCAAGTAAGATAGCTATTTGTTAAAGATAACATTGGAGAACAATTCATCTAGCTAGCCGGCTAGCTGTAACTTAGCTACACAGCATGAATTTGGTTTTGGTTGTTTTGTAATGTTTAATCTTAGTGTCAACAGAATTCACTAGCGTGCACTCACAACAGTATTTTCCCACACTAGCTAGCTAACATCAGCCAGCTAGAACCACAGTATCACAATGCATTTCACATGCTTTGGTAATGTTAGCTTTACCAGCTAATGTTAGATTCACCAGCTAACATTAGCTGGTGAAGCTAACATTACCAGTTTGTGTTTTGTTTTAATCCCCAAAAATGATGAAGGGCCTTCCATGAATCAGATGCCCTGTGATGCTTTTGGCCAGACAGCTTCTCTAGATAAAACTTTTTTCTCTTGTTTGTTGACATTAGCTCTTTTTCTAAGCTACTCTTACTTAGCTAGTGTCAGCGCATATACATGTTGCATCCAGTGGATTTTCTCTAAGGCAGTAGTAGGCAACCAAGATGGTCGGAGAAGGGCTAGCATAATTTTTAAATTCAGTTACAGTCCATTCACACATTAGGTTAGAATCTTTTAAGGCAGTTACTTTAATCTCATGTGGTTGCTTCATCTTGTAAAGGGGTCCTGTGACAAAAGACATTTTATTATTATAGCTTACACTGTAATGACATGAAACATATTCCTAAATAAATGTTTCATCAAATTACTGCACAGGTACTGACACAGTAAATGTATCAAGGTTTGTTTCTTAAACAATTTCTTTATTAACCTTCTGACCTCTCAACTGGCTTCCTGTCTCCCATTAAGTTAAATATGCCTCTATCGCATGTTACAGATGTCATAATCTTTCTTAGCACCAGCATATAAACGCAGTCAGTAATCTTTTCATCTTCATGGAACTGATAAACACTGGAAACTTTCAAGTGCTGCTGTCGTGTGCAACATCGTGTTTTGCTTATCAGCTGCGATCTTGCTCAGCTTCACACCGTCAGTGCTCACAGCAGACGGAAAAGAGCGAGCATGATAACACAAGTGTTATCAGAGTCTGTGATTGAGAGCTGGGGGGGGGGGGTTGTGAGGTACACTAATATCTGTAACTTGTCATTTCAGGTAAACAAGGATCAGAGCTAACCATCAACGTGAGGAAGAATGATTGTGTAACACTTGTGTGTTCCATTGATGAGGTTTTAGGGAAATGTTACTGCCCTTCTTACCCTCAAAACTGCAACATGTGTACAGACATGAGCCTGACTAGTTCTCATGAAATCTACAGAGGCAATTCAGAGAAACATTTTAAGATGCTTGGACTTCAACAGAATAACTCAGGACTGTATGTGTGTCACACATCATACAGCCGAACACTTGGAAAACAGTACAGGATAAATGTGTTTGACGGTAAGTCCTACTTAATTGTGTTAGATTCTATTATTATCCTCTTAGCTTGAATGTTTGTGGCAAGTGGGCTTGTTTGCAAAACTGTCTGAAAGTTGTTTGATCGCTGAGAGCTGATAACAGCTCTGTGGCTTTTCACAATGTTGACTCAAGCAGTGTGTTATTCCCCATTTTTGGGAGATGCAACATGAGTGAAACTCCTCCCCAAGTCTCAAGCAGCCATGGTGACGGATCACTTTAAGTTAATCAGTGAGAAAATGGCCACCTCCTTCACTGTGTTAGTGCAGGGGAACCTGACTAAAGCCATGTGACTAGTTTGAGAAGTTACCTCTTAACATGAACAGTTAATCCTTCAGTTGCCTTAATTATCCTCAAAATAGAGCTACATCCTCTCGTCTCTAAAACAATATATGTGGCCTGCTAGCTAACTTAGTTACTCACACACTAACGTTATCTGACTCGATGTGTTTTAAATTCAGTGACTTCTTATCAGCCTGAAAGCCAAAGAAGTTGTTGAAAATTTCTGTATTTATCAGTCATTTGTGGGGTTTTTTGGCTCCACAATTATGCAAATATTTTATTATCCAAATATCTTTTTTTTTTTTTTTTAAATTCAGGCTTTTCACTGCGGTTATTTTCCGCTGTTATCTTCTATTTGGAAATTTGACTGTGAAAACAACAGTCTTAGTTCACCTTTTTCCTTACTTACTGTACCGTACTGATCAAATGTGCAATGCCAATGATAAGCAAAGTTAATTATTAGTAAAATACTGCATTTTAATATATGAAACACTATAACCTCTTCAAGTAGGTGACACCAAAGTAAAAGTTGTAAATTGAATGTTGTCATCTTTTTTTTTTATCCCATCCTTCAGGTTTTCATCTTTAAAAGTGTTCCTTTGTGTTCTGAGCCCACTAAAAATTTTTCCTTTTTCTTGATTTTGTCAGATCGAGACCCAACCGTTGTGATGGGGACTGTGGGACAATCCATTGTCATGTCATGTGGTACTGAACTGGACACCACGGCCGCCTCAGAGAAACACTGGTGCCGGTTGGCCGATGGAAATTCTTGTCAGCCAAACACGGCCATGGGTCCTGAAATTGAAACCGGAGGGGATTTTAAGATCCTGGATGGTCATGGTTCATTCTCCCTGGAGAAGAATCAACTAGAGCACGTTGATGCAGGATTCTATAGATGCACACTGAGTTTTCGAAATATGACAAAGAGCTATGTAGTGGAACTCCAGGTTAAAGACAAACTGGATTTTTTACAGATCAATCCTGTTCAGGTCACCCCAAAGCCAGGCGAGCAGTTTGAGCTCACATGTGTGTATTCTCAGGATTTGCAAGAATTTCCAAAATCTTGGCTGTGCGATTATGCAGAGTGTCCTGAGACAGTGAGGAGAATAGATGATAGATTCCAGTCTGCCCTATTATTGACTATTGATCATGTGGCTTGCTCAGATATTGACACATTCCAATGTGTGGCAAAGAAGTCAGGGAGCCTTGTATATTCCAACATTTATAGGAAACCTTTGCACCAAAATCTTGTTGTAAATTACCCTATTATGGAACATTCTTTTGTAAAGACCAAGATAGTAAAGGTTAAGGCTTACATTATGCTTAATCTCATTTGTTATAAATCTGAGGGGTACGATTGGGAACCAGCCACAAGTTATCGAGGAGGAAGGAACGATAACTTATATTACGACTATGCTCATTGGTGTAGAGTGATTCGGTCTCAGTGTTTGAAAGAGCATGTCAAAGAGAATGTAAACTCAGTTATTTTAGAAATATGTGTCACGCCAGATCATAATGGAGCAAGATATCGCTGCGCGTCCAGCTGGAGGACCACAGATGTTCAAATCGTTGTCATCGGTATGTATGATATTTATGTGCATATGATTTTGTTTGTTTTAAAAATGCATGGAAAACAGATGCTGCTATAAAGACAGTGATGGATGACACATAATTCTCTCTAGTAAAATGACCTGTGTTTACAGTTTGCAGTTGTGTGGAGAATGAATGAATGAATACTCCACGAGGAGAATCAAGGGGGAACTAGTGTGACATTGTTGTAGCACTGCCAAACCTCAGAGGGAGGGGAGGTCTGGGTATGGTGGAAAAAGTGAGTCTGACTTTGAAACTGGCAAAAACCATCTATCCAAAATCATAACCATACGATTTTAAGTTTCCACCAAATGTGAAGTGAATATTTGCCTCGCGTAACTCTCTCAAATTTGATCACCATGTCATTTAATTTGTGATACTCCTGCGAGTAAACATGAAGATGGGAGAACTGGGGCTTGTGCTAACGTGCTCCATAGAAACGTTTTCAGAATTTCACTGGTAGTCCAACTTTCTTGCAGACCTTTCGCCAACCCTCTCCTATTTTGCCCGCTCTCGGTTGCATGTGAAGTTGGGCCATTGAACTCTGGCTGGCCTACTCCATGTTTGATTAACTGTCGGGGTGATCAGGGCTGAGATCATGTCCTAGACAGCAAACAGTCGGGATTTTGTTGGTCACTAATAGTGAGGGAGTGGTGAGCAGTTGGGCAGCAGCACGGCGTTGTGGGGATATTGAGGTGTTTGGTTTGACCATGAGGATGGTATGAATTGTTCATATGGAAGGCACCAAAAACCCTGTTTGATATTTAGGCATGAGCTTTTGTTTACTCGATGAAACGGTGACAAGACCAAAAACCCTAAAACCACTCTAGCAGTATATTTTAGCCCGATCACTTGTTTGGTTAACAGATTTAAATGTGCTGCTAGTTTTTGCTGGGCTGAAATATGGACAATTCAGTGTAACCCCCAAATCGAAGTCTTTTTTCTTTTTTTTGTTTTACCTTTTTAGTGCTTTTCTCTTTTTATTTAATTCTTGCTTTTTATCTATTCATTGTAGCTACAACATGGTTAAGGCTATGCAAAGGTCTGTGTATCACTTGATAAAATGACAAATGTTAGTGCGAGTCACGCCACTTCCTTACTTCCTCCCTTGGTGCACAAGTCACACTACTTCCTGCACTGCTACTAAATGTTGTAATTGGACGTCTATATTTCATATAACATAAAATGCCAAAATATTGGCTGGTTAGCAACATACCCACTTGTATAGTAACATTTTACTATCTCCATCTTACAGACCCCACTCCTCCTGGACCCATGAAGCCCATACCTCCACAACACTCACCTCCAAGGTTGTGTTATTTATTAGCTAATAATTTGGTATCTGTAGCATTTTCTTGGTTTTCAGAAATGTGTTGCAGTCAGTGTGACTTTGACGCTTCCTGTGAGTAAATATTCCTGTTTTCTAGATCCAACAGTGGCACAGAACACAGTGTGGGCATCATAATAGTGCTGGTCAGCGTAGTCGTCCTGATCATCATTTTGTCTGTTACAGTCAGATGCAAGGGTAAGTAGCAGCCAACACACATATAGAAACTAGTATTCATTTTGAATAATAGGCCACTTCTAATGATTCATTTCCAGATTTTGAGATGTGTCTCTGAGATTTCTGCCTCCATATTGGTGGTGGTAAATTATATTTTTTTAATTGTTGCTTTTAAACACAAGTGCAACATTACTTTGCAGAAACGGTGCCCATGTTATTCAGGACTGTCCACTGTGTCAGTGGGTTTAATAGGAAATATGACCACATATACTGACAGCATGTACGCAGAGTACCATGGAAGCTGTTTCTGTGAATCATAAGTGTGAGTCATAATAATACTGTGCATGGGTAGAGATGTGCATGCTGTTTTTTTTTTTTTTGTATTTTTGCTGTAACTTGATAAGAAGCAACTACAATTTTATGTCTTAGGTCAAAGCGTCAGAGAAAGGTTGTTTACAAGGAGTACACCACTATCAGAAGTTGACATCCATGCAAACATGTACGCTAACTCAGTCGCTGACTATTACAGTCATCATCACCGTCATCAGGTGCCCCCAGCAGGTGAACAAGGTGAAGGTATGAATGATTTATCTGTTTACCAATGTAGCAAACTTTCTTTGGTTGAGTAAATATCAAAGCTGTACAAGTCAGCTGTAGGGGAACCCACAGAGAATTATCACCAGCTCTGATAATTCCTTGGTTCTAAGAGGCTGTGTAAAAACACTGATGTGTGACTGATGTAAAACAGTTTGACAGGAACTCAGCCATAGATGGTTAAATGTTGCTCTCAATGTTTATAGGGGATGACAAGGAGACCTCAAGTAGCTCAGAAGATGAGGTAAGAAATAAATCATTTAAGGGAATGCATTATTTTCATTTACTCACAATCTTTCTCTTAGTGATCCTCAAAATGTTGCAGTTTTTTATTAAAATGTGAAAAAGTAGTCATTTGTAATATATAAAATCATAAAAATATTAGCTAGAAGAAGAAATAGTAAGTGGAAAATGCCAGTTTTTTTTTTTTTTCTTTAAATGTTTGAAGAAATGCAAGTGAATTGAACCACGAGTCAAAATAGCTGAAAAATATTCATAAAATGTCCTAAATATATTAGGGAAAATGTCTGATCTGATGTCTGATAAAATGTGGAACTGTGCAAAAAATATCTAAGAAATATTAGTAAATTGTAAAATGACAGAAAAAGATGGTAAAATGTCAGACAATATTTTTTAATGTGTGAAAAAGTATCCAAAAAGTGAGTATCCAAAAAGTATGAGTATTGTCTGAAAGTTTGGATGTTGGAAATATATTGGTAAAATGTGTAAAAACATCAATCAATCAATCAAGAGTTTGTCACATTACATGAAGTACCGGGCAGTGAAATTCTTGTCTTTTGTTCCCTCACACAACAAGAAAGTACTATAATATATAATAAGGTATATACAACTATATATAATAACAAAACATTTACATAAGCATTAATTTTATATCAAATATTCATAGAATAAAACAGAAAAATATTAATTGAATGTATGACAAATATTCACAAAATGTCATTAAAAAAAAGTAAATTATCTGTTGAAATCCAATGTCTGCACTACATACTGTTCATAGTCTGTTCATAGCAGCTCACCACAGGTGCTCTGATTAGCCCTTTCAATATTCACATGTCCTGTTATTAACTTGTTTGTTATTCCTGCTCAGTGACTCTGTGTCCTTACTTCTTTCCACCTCGCTCCCCAGTTTGAGGACCTGTCTGGTTGCCCAAAGTCCTCTGTCGGGCCAGAAAAAACAGATTACGTCAGGGTTAAACCGGGAGGAGCCGCCTGGGCTGCAGATAATTGTATCAACATGTCGGGCGTGAGTAGAAAAGATGAGGCGGGAAACACGAGTGAGACGAATACAGGAGGAGGAGCTCGGAGTAGCTTGGTGCAGGATAACGACATGGAGGACGACGAGGAAGATGAGGTCACCTACACCCACGTGATCATCAAACCCAAAGTTGGAAGCCAGTAGCTGCAGTGGCTGTAACTGTTGTTGTTGTACACTCGGTGACGTCTCTCTACGAAACGAGTGGACGTCTTTGCAGCGTTTGAAAGTTAGACAAAACCTCATACTCACATCAGTTAGTATCCTGGCAGCTAACGTTAGCAGCATGAAGGTAATCTGTTTATTTTTGTCGTGTCTCAACTCATGACTGATGAGGGCTCTACTTCTGATATGACCTGATAGATAATACATAGAGGTAAAGATGATTTTTCTATTGTATTGTGTGTAGAGTATGTTTTATTAACTGTGCCATGTAAGTGTATAGCAGGTTTAGCCTTGTATAAAATGTATATTCACAAATAAACGTATTGCCACTTCACAAACCTTCTGCTGTTGGTCATTGTAGACTGTAGATGTAAAAATCAGTGAACTTAATAGTTATTTAGTGTTCTCATAGCTACTTATTTAACTAAACTAGAATCCAACATGCAACGTAGGTTTTACTGGTTTTCATGAAACCATTAGCTCAGTGTTTAATATTAGGACTGATGTTTTTGGTGTGAAACTGTCAAACTATATAAGAAAGAAGTTACTTTTATTCAACCAGCAAGTTTTTTTCTTGATTGGAAATGACACAGGCGTCTCCCAGAAGATAATAAGACGATGTACAAGAGGGATCATTGTGGGGAAAAATATTTCTCAGCTTTTATTTACATTTGAACAAAGAGTGGCACGTCCACAGTTATTCATACCCTTTGCAAACTGTCACAGTCGATGGGAAAATCCAAATAGTCCAAGCTGTCCTAAAGCATCCTAATGATCCTGATTCATTGGGAGCAGCTGTTTTAATCAACTCCACAGGTGAAGAACAGCAGCTCTCTGCAGCTGGTTTGTGGACAGTAGTGATGGTAGATGAGGCCTCGTGAAGCGTTGCGGCTCATCACCCAAACTGTATTGATACTGTGTCACTGTATTACTCAATACGGACACCTGCTGGATCGTAAACATTATTGCAGGCAACCTAGTTGAGAGACTCCACTGACAAACTGATTAAATGACCTAGTATACACACATATTGTATTATTTTATATCTTAATCTAAGTGTAAAATATCTTTGATATCTTTAAAATGTACAGTCAATAAATAATGTGAACGTGTCATAAGGTGAAAATCAAAGTGAAAGTGTTGTGAATGTAATGTTACTTATGTACTTGTCTTTGAGGCAGGGAGGGTTTTTCTTTTTTTTTTTTTTTTACAAATCTTTATTCTAAAAAAAACAGTTTTTCCAGTGTCTTGGCTTTCAATCGATTCCGTTTCTTGGAGGCAAGTTCTCCAGCTTTGGAGAACAGCGGCTCGCAAGGCACTGATGAAGCTGGTGTGCATAAAAACTGTAGGGAAGCCGGAAGAGATGCGTCCCGTTGACAGATGCGCTTCCTTATAAACACAGTTTGGCGCCTTAGTGACAGACGAAACAGCATCTGTATTGGTCACGTGACTTTTTCTGGAAGCGATACGCGCACCGACATGTGGTTTCGCTCTATGAGCTCTACACATGCGCAGACGCATCGGCGTGTTGCCGAACCCATCACAAGTCTGAAGTAATACCGGGGGCCCGTAGTGTCTGAAGGACTACCGGGGGGCCCTGTAGTGTCTGAAGGACTACCGGGGGGCCCTGTAGTGTCTGAAGTAATACCGGGGGCCCGTAGTGTCTGAAGGACTACCGGGGGGCCCTGTAGTGTCTGAAGGACTACCGGGGGGCCCTGTAGTGTCTGAAGGACTACCGGGGGGCCCTGTAGTGTCTGAAGTAATACTGGGGGCCCGTAGTGTCTGAAGGACTACCGGGGGGCCCTGTAGTGTCAGAAGGACTACCGGGGGGCCCTGTAGTGTCTGAAGGACTACCGGGGGCCCTGTAGTGTCAGAAGGACTACCGGGGGGCCCTGTAGTGTCTGAAGGACTACCGGGGGCCCTGTAGTGTCTGAAGGACTACCGGGGGGCCCTGTAGTGTCTGAAGGACTACCGGGGGCCCTGTAGTGTCAGAAGGACTACCGGGGGGCCCTGTAGTGTCTGAAGGACTACCGGGGGCCCTGTAGTGTCAGAAGGACTACCGGGGGGCCCTGTAGTGTCTGAAGGACTACCGGGGGCCCTGTAGTGTCTGAAGGACTACCGGGGGCCCTGTAGTGTCAGAAGGACTACCGGGGGGCCCTGTAGTGTCTGAAGGACTACCGGGGGGCCCTGTAGTGTCTGAAGGACTACCGGGGGGCCCTGTAGTGTCTGAAGGACTACCGGGGGCCCTGTAGTGTCTGAAGGACTACCGGGGGCCCTGTAGTGTCTGAAGGACTACCAGGGGCATGAAACTTTGCTGTGGGCAGTTATTTGAGTGGCTCCACAGAGTCACCATGTCAGCAGGGTCCATGGAGGGAGGGGTTTACCCCCCTGCTAGATAATAACTCTGGGGCTTGCTGGAGGCTGGATTCTGGGATGGAGCCTCCTAAATACAGCTTTCACTGTGTGCACAGCTTCAAGCCGTGAGTGAGGTCCCACCAGGGGCCCCTGCTGGATGCCGACTGTGAAAAATAGTTTGAAAATATCTCCAAAATGTTTGCTGTTGCACTCGTTCACTGATAAATGTGTTCCTTCCATAAACATGTACACAGGAACATTTGTAGAGTATATTTTCCTCAAATTTAAGAAAATGTTACTGGTCCCAGTCTAAACAGAATAAAAAATACTGAGAGCAGAGTAGATTTTTTAGAGTTAATTTAATTCTATTTAGTGTTAATATTTTACTCCACGTGATGACGGTTCACTCTACATGGTATTAAATAAAAACAACTCTACACCCATTTTACTCTCTATAGAATTAAAAGTTACTCATGTAGAGATGTATTTCATTCAGTTTAGAGATGGATTCCATTCAATATAGAAACGTATTCATTCATTACAGAGACGTATTTCATTCAACACAGGTGTATTTCACTTACTGTAGATTTGCTTTTCACTGAATCACAATGATACAATGAATGATGATCCGTAAGCTCAGTCAATAAATCAGCCACCGTACCTTAACAAGCACCTTTTATTCTTGAAATATGCAGATAACAAAAATAAAACACACACAGTCCATCTCAATGCAGCATCCGAGCCCTCGGCTCTGCAACCCTAGGATTCACCTTTGTGTTACCAACATCTATTTCATAAATGGTGGTCTGCAAGAAGTTGCACATGTTTACCGGGTCGTGGCTGTACGAGGCACCAAAGACAAAATGAGCTTTAAAAAGCTCATCAAAACAGGAAAGCCAGTCTAGTGACTTACAAGGTATGGCATGTTTGTCAATCACAATGAAGCACTTGTGAATCACACTCCTCTTGGTGCCCACAGCAAGCAGATAGGGTTGAAGGCTTTCCGTGATGCTGTCCAGATGCCCCTGGATGCTGATGCCCGTCTGTTACACACAAACTTCATTAGTCAGCTAATAAAATGAATTGATGTCCAATAGTATACATTGGAAATTATGAACAGACAGTTTGAGTACAATTTCAGAGAATCATCTTGACATCATTTGACCTTTATTTCAAAAATAGAAATCCTCGTTTAGCTGGAAGCTAATCTTGCCTCGATGAACTTCACAAGCTGGTCACTGGCTCGTCCAGCCGAGAGCTTTGGTCTCTTGCGGCCATGAGGTGATGGTGGCAGAAGGTGGATAAGGATCAGAAGGGATGACATGTCACTGCCCCGACCTGAAAGTACAGGAAAATAAATGGTAAACAAGTCTTTACAGACGGCTGACAGTCATTGTACAGTTCTTTGAAGAAAAACAAAAGGTAGCACCGTGGTTATCAAGGTGGTGTTGTACCTCTAAATGGACCACTCCAAGTTTCAGAAGCACATAGTATATTAATCATTATATCCCTCCAGCATACCATTCTCCACTTCTGTTGTAGATTCAGCATTTTGAACCAGGTGTTGAAGCTCGCCCGTCTGTGTGAGGCCATGACTCTGTTCAAGGACTTTCTGCTTGTAGACAGTAGGCCACTTCTCCAGAAACTTGGCAGAGACTGCATCACCAAACATCAGATTGAAATCCTGTTCGATCTTTAGACAAGATGGAGTAAGTCGAGACAGAACAGTAAACACGTAGTCATCTAAAATCTCGACTGTGATCAATAATTCATTAATTCTGTAGCCATACTCCTGCGTTAGCCATGTAATTGGCTAGCTCACCGGCTCAGTGTGCTCCTGCTGCACCTGCGCTCTGATCATCAGGTGAGTCTGAGTCAGCCCTCTGACTCTGCTGAGGAACACACACCAGGCAGGGACAGACTGACAGAGCCACGGAAGAAAGAACACTTCTACATTCAACCACTATAGCTCACACAGTAGCTGCACGTGCTGGTTAAAGCGGAAACTAAACAGCTGAAAGATCGTCCTTCAATGGCACCAACGCAACAACTTGAAATTCGACCTCGTACACTCAAAAAAGGTCTTATTTTTGCTCGCAGTCTGGAGCCCTGATAAATAACGGAAACACAAACGGAATAAGAAAATATTAACTGCCACAAAAACCCACCTGTCGTTGATACACCCCAACAGTGGCAGGACAATGTTCAAAAGCTGGATGCTAACATTAGCTTCTAACACTGAGATACAGGCTGCACTAAAGCTACACCTACACTTTAACACTTGAAAGATGGAATGATACTTCGCAGTTTTACCTTGCAGACAAGAAATAATACAAGAAATAAACTTCCCTGATATTTGACATCATATGAAGTAACAAAGTTCCTACAGTTGCTCCTCTGCTGAGTGCGGATCGATCCTGAAATATCGACACCTCCGATACCGGATCTTTATGCTCTAAAATCGATTCTCAAATCAAAATATCGATACTTTTGATACTTCAGTCATTTGAGGTAATGTATATCCTTAACAGGAACACGGTGAAAAGTAAGTAAACTACTGAGATCCTGTCTAAATGACACGCGGTTGGTGGGAACTACTTTTTCTTCCGCCTGGGTAAGTGCGTCATGCGTAGTCCCAGTGTGTGAGTTGTTCCTGAACAAGAACCTGTGAATGAGGAACAACAGTGTCAGTGTTGGATGCTGTGTTATTCACATGTTCACTATTTACATGTTAACATGTCCATGTAACGTGAATTAAGACGCAAGTTTGCATCTTTATAGTGGTTCTTAATAATTAAAGAAGAATTTATTTGAATGTTTTTATAATTGTACTCATTTTCTTTGTTTCACAGAAACACCATTTTCACATATTTTGTATGATTGTGTCCTCCCTTTGGTTTTTCTATTGTTGTATTAACTCGGCTATATTGTAAATGAGGCCGCTACCTCAATATACTTCAGAGTTTAAAATGAATAAAAAAACAAACAAATGACTCTGCCTTATATTCTTAAGGAAGCTATGATTTGAAATACACTTCTTTTTTTAGATTTAAAAGACATATTAGGTGTAGTCGCATAAAATATAGGTGTCGGTGTCGGTGTCGCCGATACCAGCCTGAATTTTACTCAGTGTCGGATCGGAAAGGAAATCGGTGGTATGGAACATCACTACTTCCCACGTGTGAAAAATAGTAATGGCGTCAGAAACTAAACTTAAGGATCCTGAGTGGGCGTGGTTATGCATTTTACTCCAGGAGAATTTCCTCTGAATATTTCCTCCCACTCTAGCGTCCTAAGGTAGTGATTTCACTTCTAAATGATTAGAAGTTACTGTTTTTGAGGAAAATATTTTTCACTCTGGAAAAAGTACTCTCCAATTTTTGCTGTGCACTGTGGACATCCTGTCAGATCCTGCAGGCACTCATTTAAAACTTCAACACAACACCACGTCTACCTGGCAGCAATAACACACACTCATTCAGTTCAGACTGATTCAAGACAAAACCACACACACACACACACACAGACATGAAGTCACCTGACTTCTTGTAAGTAGAGAAGGGGGAGGAACCCTGAAAGTGAAAGTGTTCAGTTAGTTCAGACTCCATTTTGAGCCGACGGAGCAGAAGGAGGAGAAGTGAAGGCTGAGGCAGGGTGAGTGTTATTTTGTGTTATTGAACAGATGAACAGAGAGCAGGTGGAGCTCTGGCTGCTTTTATTACACTGTAAACTGTGTGTGTGTGTGTGTGTGTGTGTGTGTGTGTGTGTGTGTGTGTGTGTGTGTGTGTGTGTGTGTGTGTGTGTGTGTGTGTGTGTGTGTGTGTGTGTGTGTGTGTGTGTGTGTGTGTGAGAGAGAGAGATTAGAGCTACTTCCTGCTCTCTCAGTCTCGGTGTGGCTCTTGAACAAGCTTGTTTCTTTCCTGTTCTCACAGTCAGTGTTCCTGCTTTACCTCTCAGACTGACTCCTGTCCTGAAGATGAGTGTGTGTGTGGAGGAAGAGGAGGACAGAGCAGAGTCTGCAGTGTCCAGCTGTCTGTCTCTGAAGAGTGACCGGTCCAAAGATTTCCCTCCATTCTTCAGTAATGAACCTGGACCCTCAGACACAAAGTAAGAGAGCTGCTACACACTCATCCAGTATTTGCTGCTCATGTTTGGTCATTTTCCATCAGTGGGCTTCAGGATCAAAGAAAGGTTTATCATCCCATCTCCTCTGACCTCACTGAGTCTACGTTAGAGTCTGCATCATATAGATCTAGTGATGGACTAATACATATGATGATAAACGGACTGAAAACAAGGCAAATGCTTGTGTGCTAACATGCAGCCCACATCCTAGTAAGACTCTCTAGTTTGAACACTACAGCTAAACTTTTTTTATCAGCCGATGGCTTTTAGAAAACCTGATTTCAGAGGGTGCTGCCGTCCCTCAGCCTCCCTTCTGTCTGTGTCCATGCTGTGCCAGAGCTTCCTGTAAGGTTTTATTATCAGAGAATTTATCAAGGATTCATGTGGTGTGAATCAAAACATGCTGGTGTTTGCAGAGTTCAGTACAACAGGCAGAGAGCAGAGTCTGCAGTGTCCAGCTGTCTGTCTCTGAAGAGTGACCGGTCCAAAGATAAACCTCCATACTTCAGTAATGAACCTGGACCCTCAGACACAAAGTAAGAGACTTTGTTTTTTACTGTAAACTGACAGACTGACAGAATTGATGCGTTGATGGTGAAGACAAAATGCTAAAAGATGTCTGTTTAAGATGCAGAACTATTAGTGCAGAAACTGTTTCAAGCTGAGATGAGTCTGATCTGGTTTTATTTCTTTGGAAAAACACCTGAGAACCTCGATTTCAGAAGTTTGACTCCAAGAAAATATTCCCACATTGTCGCTCAGCGTTAGTGTCCCTGTGAAGATTTAGAACTATTCAAAATCAATGTTACTGTGAAATAGAGTTTGTAATGATAAACGACAGGCAGATCACTGAGAGGAAAAGAAAATTCATTTTCCATTTTCATTCCAGGCTGAATGCTGAGTTCAAACTGTAAAGTAACACTTTGACTGTTGTCCTCGGCCGTCTGAGATTCTACGCAGTACTGACCAAATGCTTTTTATCCAACAACAGCCAGCAAATGATTTTAGTTAAAGAAATGTGTCCACAGAAAGAGGAAGAGGAGCTGCGCTGTGTGTCAGGACGTCCTGAAGGATCCAGTCGGTAGCAGCTGTGGACACTGGTTCTGCAGACAGTGCATCACCTCATACTGGGACCAGTGTGCTTCATCAGGAGGCTCTTCCTGTCCCCAGTGTGCAGACAGATGCAGAGCAACACCTGGACTGCAGACAGTCAGTCAGAGCAGCTGTGAACAAAGTAAGACTGTCCATCTGTCACTGGTCTGGACTCACTAACATCTGTTGTGTCATACAGCCGTGGGTGTGCTGAACGATGGGTTTAGACCTCCTGCCCCAACTTTGACCCTGTTTTTACTCCGTTTTAAATCAAAGCGTGTGTGTTGTGTGTGTCTGTGTGTCTGTGTGTGTGTGTGTGTGTGTGTGTGTGTGCGCTCTTCATTATCAAATTCACTCTGTTAGCTTGTTAACAATATGCTCATATCAATGAAAAGTCTTCTCTGCTACCTCAGGCAGATTCTCACATGACATGGACACACTGCTGCTAACATCAGCTGATGATCCATCAGGACGCTGAGTTAGTGGCAGTTGTGAAGTTATAGGTGTGTTCCTGTTATCAGTGGCACCTCATCCAGCTGTTGGTCAAAGGTTAAAGAGTAACTGCCACAGGGCTGATCTGTGCCCTGATGTAAGAAACACACACAGAAAGAGAGTTTTACCATCCTCAGCTGTGCAGGTCTGTTTATCCTCAACCATGCAGATTAAGCAGTGAAATTTTTAGTGAAATATTCCTTGTAGTGAACGTTGTCAGTCTTTTCCACAAAGAGAACATTACAAGCAGCAATCTATCAATGATAAAACAATACACTTTAACAATAATCACATTTAAAATTATGAATTTTGGAAACAAACAAAACTAAATGTAAAAGCTGCTCTACTGCCCGGCTCTCTCCATCCTCATCAAATATAACAACATCCTGATGGAGAACAGAAATACTTCTTTACAAATGTCATCACTTAAACAACTCACTGCCTTAAAACAGGTTATTTTCCTGTTCCTGCCCTTTTGAAACAACAGAACCCCATGTGTGTATAATCACTAGAAAGCCAAGGAGGTCCTCTTTACAGTGTAGTAGAACTCAGATAGACTACATTAATGATGCCTGACTCAGACAGAAGTGAACTGCCAGATCTGAAGATAGTAAGGGAGTAGCACCCCAATCATCAGAGCACAGTGGATGGGCTGGGGGGGTCTGGTTTTATCATGTTCTGGACGAGCGTGACCCATTGGCAGCACAATATGCAAGTACAAGGGACTTGAATCGGCCAACGGTAGCCAGTCCAGGTTGCAGAGGAGCTGTGTTGTGTGGGAGAACTTGGAAAGGTTGAAACCAGCCGGCTGCTGCATTCTGGATGAGCTTCAGAGGTCAGATGGATCGTGCAGGCTGAGCAGCCAGGAGCCAGTTGGAGTAATCCAGGCACAATGGTCCTGAACCAGAAGCTGCACCAGCTCCTGGGTGAAGAAAGGGCTCCGGGCTAAAACACTATGGTGGAGGACAAACAGAAGACATGTACATAGGCAGTGACTGACCATAACTACATGACTGAGCTTCAGTCATAAGATGAATCTGAGAGGTGAATGGCTGGTGATGGCAGAGGACAAAGCAGTAAGAGTGGATGCTGTGAGCAGGCTGGAGCTGCACAAGCGTTGGATGCAAGCAGGAGGGCAGAAAGGCAGCTGAAGGGTTATCCTGAGGCACAAGGGAACACAGTAACAGGCCAGGAACAGGTGAGCACAGGTGTTCAGCAGGGAGAGTGAGCAAAGGAGCTACACAATACACAAACCCAGACAAGGAGAGACACTGGAAACAAGGGAAAAACTCCAAAAGTGGACTTTATTCATTTTCTTATATTCATCATTTTTATGGGTCATGAGAACAACCAGCACATCGTCAAACTGTCTTTGCTTTGTTTCAATCTTTCTCTCTTTTTAAGTGAATGGTGGTCTGCAGGAGGTTCTAGATGAACATAAGATCAGCCTGAGGAGGAGATGTGAACGTGTGACTGAAGGAAGTGATGAAGCAGGAAGTGATGAAGCAGGAAGTGATGAAGCAGGAAGTGGAACCCTCCTCAACAGGATCTACACTGAGCTCTTCATCACAGAGGGGCAGAGCGAAGAGGTTAATACCCAACATGAGGTGAGGCAGCTGGAGACGACTTCCAAGAAGAAGAGCCTCCATGACGCTCCAATCAAGTGCCAGGACATCTTTAAAGCCTTACCTCACCAACAGACACCCATTAGAGTCGCTCTGACGAACGGCGTCGCCGGTGTCGGAAAAACCTTCTCAGTGCAGAAGTTCACTCTGGACTGGGCGGAGGGTTTGGAAAACCAAGATGTCAGTCTGGTGGTTCTGCTTTCGTTCAGGGAGCTGAACCTGATCAGAGACGAGCAGCTCAGTCTTCTCAGGCTGCTCCATGTTTTCCATCCAACGTTACAGAAGGTCACCGCAGAGAAGCTCGCCGTCTGTAAACTGTTGTTCATCTTTGACGGCCTGGATGAAAGCAGACTGTCACTGGATTTCAGCAACAAGGAGGTCGTTTCTGACGTCACCCAGAAGTCGTCGGTCAACGTGCTGCTGATAAACCTCATCAAGGGGAATCTGCTTCCAGCGGCTCTTGTCTGGATCACTTCCAGACCTGCAGCAGCCAATCAGATCCCTCCTGCATGTGTTGACAGGGTAACAGAGGTACGAGGCTTCACTGACGCCCAGAAGGAGGAGTACTTCAGGAGGAGAGTCAGTGATGAAGATCTGTCCAGCAGGATCATCTCACACATCAAGGCCTCCAGGAGCCTCCACATCATGTGTCTGATCCCAGTCTTCTGCTGGATCACTGCCACAGTTCTGGAGCACATGTTGACTACAGACCAGAGAGGAGAGCTGCCCAAGACCCTGACTGACCTGTACTCACACTTCCTGCTGGTTCAGACAAAGAGGAAGAAGCAGAAGTACGAGGGGGGACATGAGACGAGTCCACAGGAGCTGATGGAGGCTGACGGGGACGTTCTCCTGAAGCTGGGGAGGCTGGCGTTTGAACAGCTGCAGAAAGGAAACATCATGTTCTACCAGGAAGACCTGGAGCAGGTCGGTCTGGACGCCACAGAGGCCTCGGTGTACTCAGGAGTTTGTACCGAGATCTTCAAAAGAGAGAGTGTGATCTTCCAGAAAACAGTCTACTGCTTCGTTCACCTGAGCGTTCAGGAGTTTCTGGCTGCAGTCTACATGTTCCACTGTTACACCAACAGGAACACAGAGGTGCTGAAGGACTTCCTGGGAGGTAGGGATCACTCATCCCTGGATGTCTTCTTGAAGAGAGCCATGGAGAGATCCCTTCAAAGCAAAAATGGCCACCTGGACCTGTTTGTCCGCTTCCTTCATGGCCTCTCTGTGGAGTCCAACCAGAGACTCTTAGGAGGCCTGCTGGGTCGGACAGACAACAGTCCAGAAGTCATTCAGAGAGCCATCAACACCCTGAAGAGGAGAAAGACGGACGAAGTCTCTCCAGACAGAAGCATCAACATCTTCCACTGTCTGACGGAGATGAACAACCACTCAGTCCATCAGGAGATCCAAGAGTTCCTGAAGTCAGGGAAGAGATTAAAGAAGAAGCTCTCACAGATCCACTGCTCAGCTCTGGCCTACATGCTGCAGATGTCAGAGGAGGTTCTGGAGGAGTTTGACCTGGAGAAGTACAACACATCAGAGGAGGGACGACGGAGGCTGATTCCAGCTGTGAGGAACTGCAGAAAAGTTCGGTAAGTTCTTAAAATAGTGATCTGTTTGTTCTTGAGTTGTTTCAAATACTTTGACAACAACAGAAAACATTGACTCTTCAGTTGGTTTTGTTTTCTAGCTGTCAAATAAATGATCACAGCCTTCTGCTTATTTCTAATAATTGTAATATTGTTGCTGTTCTTCTATCTACCTTCCTTTGGGTGATGGAGGCCTCATACAGCCCTGGTAAAACAAATGCTGCACTGCAGAGGTGTGATGTCAAAGCAAAGCTCCAATCAGGAAATGTTAAACTATTTCATCATCACATGCATGATATCAATATCAGGTGTCCTCTTTTATAATATGATGCTTTGTAATTTCTGTTTCATGACAGGCTGTCTGGCTGTTCTCTCTCAGAGAGTCACTATGAAATCGTTGCCTCAGCTCTGAAGTCCAGCCCCTCCCATCTGAGAGAGCTGGAGCTGAGTCTTAATCAGCAGAAAGAGTCTGGAGTGAAGCAGCTGTCTGCTGGACTAGAGAGTCCAAACTGTGGACTGGAGACTCTGCGGTCAGTTCATGAATTTATCATAGTAGTTCATCACTTTAAACACCTGAAGAAGTTTCTTCAGAAATGATCTCTTTGTTCCAAATAGCTGAACATTTGTGAGAAAAAGGTGATAAATGGAGTGTTTGACAGGACGGTTGTGCAGCTTCCACAGAGTCACTGTTTGGTCCTTCAGTCAGTGAAGATGTAAGAGGAGCTCATTTCCATACACCGGTATCTCAGTCCTGCCTCTGTCAGTGAAGGCCTGAGCCAAATATCTTCAACTGGATGTGAGGGATTTTAAATGTTCTTTAACAACAACATCACCTCAGGTAGAGCAGCCATTGTCTTAGATGCTGACAGCAACATGAGTCGTCGTAGCAGAAACAGGTCGATGTTCACCACTACACCTGATCAACAATTATATAGACTGTTGAATGACAGTCAGTCTACCAGGTGCTGTCCTGACCCAGTCCCTGCTACATCTTTAAGGACTGCTTTGAGTGCAAGCTTCACCCTGTCAGACTCATCATTAACATGTCTTTTTAAGGTGGATGTTTTCCAGCATCCATTACAATCACTGCGTCGCTTCATGTGGTGATTGATATAGTGCGTCTACAAAAACTGACCTGACCCCAACAAGGTAAACAGAAAGGTTCCCTTTTCTACAATATTCACCATTGTGTGTTTCTGAATCCTTTAAACTTATTTATATAAAACAACAAAACATCTATTTATTAACTAAATCATTCCTGTTTTTAACTCAAAAGTAATTAAATGAACTTCAGTTACAAAGCTGACTTCAATGGCAGCTACACAATTCAAAGTGCTTCCAGGGACAGAAAGCACAATAGAAACAAGACATTAAACTGCAGGTAAAAGATGATAAAAGCACAAGAACATAAACAGTTCAAGCTGAAGAGAAGATGCATTAAAAGACCATAAAAGCATGTTTCAGTCTGTTTTCTTCTTCAGTGGTTTAGTCCATTGTCTGCAGCAGAGAAATGTTGAGCTGCACATTTCAAACTGTAATAAAGATCAATGTGCACAGAAGGATTCACTCTGAACCTCTTAAACAGCTGATTTTCATCTCATGTTCCCGTCATGGTTTAAATAAGTGGTAATAAAAAAGACATGCATACAAAGAACAGATCAATAATCTCTGTTTCAACTATCAGACAATAACAAATGTATTCAGGATTTTCTTTTTCCAACATGTTTCTGAAGCTTTATGATGCTTCTAGTGACTGAAGAGTTTAAACTGAAGAAGCTGTGATTTTATGACTCCACTGTTCCTAACAGAAATATTGGAGATGACTTTTGTTCTTTGGCATCTTTCAGAAGTTTGGGATCTGGAGTCGAATCTTAAATCAGTTTCTGAGGGTTTTTATTGTGTTTGGCTGCACAACATGAGTTTGTAGAGATGGAGCCACTGGTGGAGCTGCAGAGTTGAAGAGGTGACGTCACTGCGTCTTTACTGAAGAAGCAGCACGTTGTCATGAATATTAATGAGAGCTCAGTGTCACTGTTTGTATTTTACACTGTTTAACCTGCATCCTGTTGGGTTCAGCTGTTTGGAGATTTACTAAACGTCTCCGTTCTAAACCTTCTTCAGCTCTGAGCTGATTATTAAACGCTGAATGATTTCACTGAACATCGTCTTCTAAAGTTACATCATTTATTCTTTATTCAGATTGAGGTGCTGCAGTCTGTCAGAGGTCAGCTGTGCTCCTCTGGTCTCAGCTCTGAAGTCCAACCCCTCCCATCTGAGAGAGCTGGACCTGAGTAACAACAAGCTGCAGGATTCAGGAGTGAAGCTGCTGTGTGGTTTTCTGGAGAGTCCAGACTGCAGACTGGAGACTCTGAGGTCAGTTCACTGACTCTCTGTCACTATTGTAGATCTGATGTGTTCAGTTAACAACTGAACCTCATTTCTCTTCATATATAACTAAGATGCATGAAGTTGTTCGTTTCCTTTCTGAGTTGAGTGAGCAGTCACAACAGGTTTGTGCTTCTTGAAGAAAGTGTAGGAAATGTTCTCTCTTAGTTTTAAAGGGAATGAATGTTTAGAATTGTTGGTAAATGGTCACATCTGAATCCAGAAGAACCTCTGAACTAATATCTGTTTTAAACTGATCAAGTTTACTCACTGAAGTAGAAACATTTCTTTGGTTTCTGTTGATTTCAGTGTGTTCACCAATAATGTCTGATCACTGACATTGATCTTCAGAACACACTCACTCATATATAGAGGGACTCTCAGAGATCAGAGCCTGTTTCTAAATGCAGCTGTTTAAAGGACCAATGTAGAACTGATCCTCTGATTCCAGACCTGACTGAGATCAGCAGCATGTTATTGATCATCAATAGGTGTCTGAATGTTGTGCTGACATTTGGATGATGTCTGTAGAAGGTGGACATGATGCTGATCCACAGTAACTATGAGAAAGTCTCTCTGCTCCTTTTAGGGAAAAGCTCATATTATGAATGAATGTTTGTCTCCATCATTTATTCTTTATTCAGATTGAAGGACTGCAGACTGTCAGAGGTCAGCTGTGCTCCTCTGGTCTCAGCTCTGAAGTCCAACCCCTCCCATCTGAGAGATCTGGAGCTGAGTGTGAACAAGCTGCAGGATTCAGGAGTGAAGCTGCTGTGTGGTTTTCTGGAGAGTCCAGACTGCAGACTGGAGACTCTGAGGTACTAAACACCACGTTTGACTTCTGTGCTCAGATTAATATGATGTGAAGGTTGTGGTGACGTTAAACTTGTGAAATTATTATTATTATTATTATTATTCTTGCTATTATTAAACTGGTGATACTGAACCACACTCAGTATGTTACTGCTAAAGTGTCTTTTCCTCTAAATCCATCCTGACATCTTTGGCATCTTTCAGAAGTTTGGGATCTGGAGTCGAATCTTAAATCAGTTTCTGAGGGTTTTTATTGTGTTTGGCTGCACAACATGAGTTTGTAGAGATGGAGCCACTGGTGGAGCTGCAGAGTTGAAGAGGTGACGTCACTGCGTCTTTACTGAAGAAGCAGCACGTTGTCATGAATATTAATGAGAGCTCAGTGTCACTGTTTGTATTTTACACTGTTTAACCTGCATCCTGTTGGGTTCAGCTGTTTGGAGATTTACTAAACGTCTCCGTTCTAAACCTTCTTCAGCTCTGAGCTGATTATTAAACGCTGAATGATTCAGTGAACATCGTCTTCTAAAGTTACATCATTTATTCTTTATTCAGATTGATGTGCTGCAGTCTGTCAGAGGTCAGCTGTGCTCCTCTGGTCTCAGCTCTGAAGTCCAACCCCTCCCATCTGAGAGATCTGGAGCTGAGTAAGAACAAGCTGCAGGATTCAGGAGTGAAGCTGCTGTGTGGTTTTCTGGAGAGTCCAGACTGCAGACTGGAGACTCTGAGGTACTAAACACCAGGTTTGACTTCCGTGCTCAGATTTATATGATGTGAAGGTTGTGGTGACGTTAAACTTGTGAAATCAATAGTGTGAATGCTGTGTTGCAGCATTCACACTATTGATATCCTGTTTTATTCTTCATTGCAGCGTTTCAACTGCTCCACACTTTGAGCTACAGAAACGGTTCCAACATCAAAGTGTTCAGCTCGTCGGTCTCTAGGGAGCTTTGACTTTTCACAATTCTACCTTTGAAACTTTTTACAATATTTAAACTTTTCTTTAAAACTGAACTTTTTGGGAGGAATTTTCAAATTCTCTTCAACTTCCTCCACTTAGAAAGCTTATAGCTCCCTCATACTTTCAGCTAGAGACTCCATTCAACTGTTAAACAGGTCACAAGACCTTCAGCTGTTTCCACATCATTCAGCTTTTTGATATCTTTTACGGTTTTGACGAAATCACAGTTTTAGTTTTGTGCCGTTTTCCCTCCTTCTCACATTTTATAATGAGTGTGTATTGCGCTGCCTAGAGTGGGTGATGTCATCAGTGATGTCACCACCTGCTGCTACTCAGCCTTTGTGCTTCTTCAACAATTTTCTCTCTTCAGCCCTTTTAACGTCGACACCTTCAACTTTTTCTACACAATTTATACATCAAAACGTAGAGAAATGTGTCTTCTTTAAGAGCCTGTGACCATTTCAGCTGTCGGACTCACGGTTTTTGAACTTTCGGCCCCAAAGCACCAGGAAACCACTTCAACCCCCTCATTCACTCTAATGTTATTTTGGCTCTGAAATCTTTGACCAAACCCACAAAGTTTGGACTTTTAAAACTGTGACATTGAGGTCATTTTTCAACTTTGTCCAAACAAATGACACATCTTCATCTTCAGCAGAGTCTCCTGCTGCTCACGGTGGTGTCGGTTCAGCTCTGTGATCTACTGTTTTGACAAGATCACAGTTTTAGTTTTGTGCCGTTTTCCCTCCTTCTCACATTTTATAATGAGTGTGTATGTGGAGCGGAAAGTTCGCCTGGAAATGTTGTCTTTAAAACGCTCTCACGCCCTCAGTGTGTCACTCACACTCACCATTTGTGCATCAAAACGTCGGGAAAATCCTTGCCGACGCAGCGATGTGACTCAGAACACGCAGAAACGTACGCAGCTCCCGCTACGAGCCTCGGAGCGACGGGAGTGCCGACCGACTGCCTCATTGACCGCCATGTTAAGTGAGAGCTGAAAGTTGAGGAGGGAGGCAGAAACTAAGACTTTTCTAACCTGCTCCAGTTCTCTCATTTTAAAGGTAGAGACCTCAAACTACATGTACGTGTTCAGCAGACCCTCTTCTCTCCACTGGGCCACACGTTATGGCCGCGACACGTACCGTTCTGAGTAAAACCTGGATCTCAATCTCAAGAAATCTCAATGAAAAGAGCTGCGTGTGAGCACAGAGTGACAGCTGATGAGCAGCAGCTCATTAGTGACGTTTGAGCCACCAGATGGAAGCAGAGCAGCATTCACACTGCAGTTATTCAGGAACTGTTTCTAGTTACTGTTATTAAACTGGGGATACTGAACCACACTCAGTATGTTAATGCTAAAGTGTCTTTTCCTCTAAATCCATCCTGACATCTTTGGCATCTTTCAGAAGTTTGGGATCTGGAGTCGAATCTTAAATCAGTTTCTGAGGGTTTTTATTGTGTTTGGCTGCACAACATGAGTTTGTAGAGATGGAGCCACTGGTGGAGCTGCAGAGTTGAAGAGGTGACGTCACTGCGTCTTTACTGAAGAAGCAGCACGTTGTCATGAATATTAATGAGAGCTCAGTGTCACTGTTTGTATTTTACACTGTTTAACCTGCATCCTGTTGGCTTCAGCTGTTTGGAGATTTACTAAACGTCTCCGTTCTAAACCTTCTTCAGCTCTGAGCTGATTATTAAACGCTGAATGATTCAGTGAACATCGTCTTCTAAAGTTACATCATTTATTCTTTATTCAGATTGATGGACTGCAGTCTGTCAGAGGTCAGCTGTGCTCCTCTGGTCTCAGCTCTGAAGTCCAACCCCTCCCATCTGAGAGATCTGGAGCTGAGTGACAACAAGCTGCAGGATTCAGGAGTGAAGCTGCTGTGTGGTTTTCTGGAGAGTCCAGACTGCAGACTGGAGACTCTGAGGTCAGTTCACTGACTCTCTGTCACTATTGTAGATCTGATGTGTTCAGTTAACAACTGAACCTCATTTCTCTTCATATATAACTAACAACCTTAAAGATGTAAATATCCTCTTGTTCATATTTTCATGTTTCCTGGATTAAATTCAGTGTGCAGCCACAACAGATCTGTGTTTGTTGAAGAAAGTGTAGAAAATGTCCTCTGTTGGTGGTTAAAGTGAGTTCATGCTCAGAATTATTGGTAAATGGTCACATCTACATTCAGAAGATCCCCTGAATCATTATCTGTTTTTAAATGGATCACGTTTACCTCCTGAAGCAGAAATGTTCCTACTTCTGTTCCAATGTGCTGATCGACGTCTGATCAACCATATTGATCCTTCAGACCAGAAAAGTATTGATCTTCCAGACCTGACTGAGATCAGCAGCATGTTATTAATGGTTATTTGTCCGTAGAAGGTCGACATGATGCTGATCCACAGTAACACAATGAGAAAGTCTCTCTGCTCCTTTTAGGGAAAAGCTCATTGATGAGGACACAGTGATGCTGAGCTGCAGATTCAAACCCTCAACACTTCTGACTGCATTTTATATGGATTTTTAGCTCCATCATTTATTCTTTATTCAGATTGTGGTGCTGCAGTCTGTCAGAGGTCAGCTGTGCTCCTCTGGCCTCAGCTCTGAAGTCCAACCCCTCCCATCTGAGAGATCTGGAGCTGAGTCACAACAAGCTGCAGGATTCAGGAGTGAAGCTGCTGTGTGGTTTTCTGGAGAGTCCAGACTGCAGACTGGAGACTCTGAGGTACTAAACACCAGGTTTGACTTCTGTGCTCAGATTAATATGATGTGAAGGTTGTGGTGACGTTAAACTTCTGAAATTATTATTATTATTATTGCTATTATTAAACTGGTGATACTGAACCACACTCAGTATGTTAATGCTAAAGTGTCTTTTCCTCTAAATCCATCCTGACATCTTTGGCATCTTTCAGAAGTTTGGGATCTGGAGTCGAATCTTAAATCAGTTTCTGAGGGTTTTTATTGTGTTTGGCTGCACAACATGAGTTTGTAGAGATGGAGCCACTGGTGGAGCTGCAGAGTTGAAGAGGTGACGTCACTGCGTCTTTACTGAAGAAGCAGCACGTTGTCATGAATATTAATGAGAGCTCAGTGTCACTGTTTATATTTTACACTGTTTAACCTGCATCCTGTTGGCTTCAGCTGTTTGGAGATTTACTAAACGTCTCCGTTCTAAACCTTCTTCAGCTCTGAGCTGATTATTAAACGCTGAATGATTTCAATGAACATCGTCTTCTAAAGTTACATCATTTATTCTTTATTCAGACTGAGGTCCTGCAGTCTGTCAGAGGTCAGCTGTGCTCCTCTGGCCTCAGCTCTGAAGTCCAACCCCTCCCATCTGAGAGAGCTGCAGCTGAGTGACAACAAGCTGCAGGATTCAGGAGTGAAGCTGCTGTGTGGTTTTCTGGAGAGTCCAGACTGCAGACTGGAGACTCTGAGGTCAGTTCACTGACTCTCTGTCACTATTGTAGATCTGATGTGTTCAGTTAACAACTGAACCTCATTTCTCTTCATATATAACTAAGATGCATGAAGTTGTTCATTTCCTTTCTGAGTTGAGTGAGCAGTCACAACAGGTTTGTGCTTCTTGAAGAAAGTGTAGGAAATGTTCTCTCTTAGTTTTAAAGGGAATGAATGTTTAGAATTGTTGGTAAATGGTCACATCTGAATCCAGAAGAACCTCTGAACTAATATCTGTTTTAAACTGATCAAGTTTACTCACTGAAGTAGAAACATTTCTTTGGGTTCTGTTGATTTCAGTGTGTTCACCAATAATGTCTGATCACTGACATTGATCTTCAGAACACACACACTCATATATAGAGGGACTCTCAGAGATCAGAGCCTGTTTCTAAATGCAGCTGTTTAAAGGACCAATGTAGAACTGATCCTCTGATTCCAGACCTGACTGAGATCAGCAGCATGTTATTGATCATCAATAGGTGTCTGAATGTTGTGCTGACATTTGGATGATGTCTGTAGAAGGTGGACATGATGCTGATCCACAGTAACTATGAGAAAGTCTCTCTGCTCCTTTTAGGGAAAAGCTCATATTATGAATGAATGTTTGTCTCCATCATTTATTCTTTACTCAGATTGTGGTGCTGCAGTCTGTCAGAGGTCAGCTGTGCTCCTCTGGCCTCAGCTCTGAAGTCCAACCCCTCCCATCTGAGAGAGCTGGAGCTGTTTGGAAACGAGCTGCAGGATTCAGGAGTGAAGCTGCTGTGTGGTTTTCTGGAGAGTCCAGACTGCAGACTGGAGACTCTGAGGTCAGTTCACTGACTCTCTGTCACTATTGTAGATCTGATGTGTTCAGTTAACAACTGAACCTCATTTCTCTTCATATATAACTAACAACCTTAAAGATGTAAATATCCTCTTGTTCATATTTTCATGTTTCCTGGATTAAATTCAGTGTGCAGCCACAACAGATCTGTGTTTGTTGAAGAAAGTGTAGAAAATGTCCTCTGTTGGTGGTTAAAGTGAGTTCATGCTCAGAATTATTGGTAAATGGTCACATCTACATTCAGAAGATCCCCTGAATCATTATCTGTTTTTAAATGGATCACGTTTACCTCCTGAAGCAGAAATGTTCCTACTTCTGTTCCAATGTGCTGATCGACGTCTGATCAACCATATTGATCCTTCAGACCAGAAAAGTATTGATCTTCCAGACCTGACTGAGATCAGCAGCATGTTATTAATGGTTATTTGTCCGTAGAAGGTCGACATGATGCTGATCCACAGTAACACAATGAGAAAGTCTCTCTGCTCCTTTTAGGGAAAAGCTCATTGATGAGGACACAGTGATGCTGAGCTGCAGATTCAAACCCTCAACACTTCTGACTGCATTTTATATGGATTTTTAGCTCCATCATTTATTCTTTATTCAGATTGATGTGGTGCAGTCTGTCAGAGGTCAGCTGTGCTCCTCTGGCCTCAGCTCTGAAGTCCAACCCCTCCCATCTGAGAGAGCTGCAGCTGAGTGACAACAAGCTGCAGGATTCAGGAGTGAAGCTGCTGTCTGATCTTGTGGAGAGTCCAGACTGCAGACTGGAGACTCTGAGGTACTAAACACTGTTAGTAGTCAAGTCAGTTTCATTTATAGAGCCGAACATCACTAACTCTACATTTTCCCCAAACATGCTTCACAGTCTTTACAGCACACGACACCCTGTTTTTAGGAGCTTGATCTGGATCAGGAGAAACTGGCCCCAAACTAAAGTTTAACGGGGAAACAAATCAAAGAAACCTGAGGAAGAGCAGCAGACACAATAAAGAATGACATCACAACTCTGTGACTGACATGAGCTAATATGTGTGTGCAACACTGATGAAGGGAGTCTCTGCAAACACTGATGTAGGACTTCTTCTCTCATCAGATGGAGGTAGTGAGGTGGAGGCATCAGGAGTGGATCATCTGAGTCCTGATGATCCAGAGAGGTTGAAGCAGCAGCAGCAGCTTGTGTGTGGAGAGGCTCTGACTGGACCATGTTACTGGGAGGTGGAGGAGAGGAGAGCTTCATCCAGCGACGACTGACGGAGGACACCACGGCCAAAACCAAGACTGGCTCTCGTAAATAGGATGTAAATAGGATGTATTGATGAAGTGTTGATTTGATGGAGGAGGAAGTGATAACGATGTGTAACACGATGGTCGGTATGACAGGAGTGTTGATCAGATAACAAAGGTGATGGAACATGTAACCGATCAATGAGAATGAATCAAAGTCACCAGGATGTAACCAAATATCACGTTTCATACTCAGTTTTAAATATGTCCTTTTACACTGTGTTTGTAAAACATGCCGTCAGAGGAAAGCAGAACCTAACGGAGTAAACTGAAGTGAATCCTTTGTTTTTAAAACATGTATTGAGGAAGAGTTGGAGCCTGATGGTGTCAGCAGGAGCTGCTGTGGGATCAATAAGAATAATAAGTGCTCAGTAATCATTCCCCCGGCAGGACAAAGTGATCCGGTCACATTCAGGCCAGAGGGACAAACTCCTCCTGGTGAAGTGTGGTGGATTCTAACTGGCTGGGTGCAGATGCTGGGGGGCAGGCAGATGAGATCCTTCTGCTGATGTTGGGCTAGAAAAGAAGGGACCTTTGCATCGTTTAGTCAGAACTGTCCAGGATTTGGTCTCGTTCAGGTCTTTGGGCTTTTTTGTCGACAATAAACCTGGACTGCTGGACGGCGTCCTGTTTCCAAAATGTCACCTAGTTTTATATCCAGTTTTAGGGAAAGACAGTTTGTTTGATGGCGTGTAAAAACTCTTAAAAAACTTAATGAGTAAATTCTCTGAAAAGGTTTTAAAACTTGTACAAAGTCCAAAAAGTCAGGAAAACAGTGAAATGTCTGAAACGTGTGTCCTAAATGTAAAACAAAAAGTAATGTAATGTCCTAAAAATGTAAAAGATAATGGGTGAGTGTTGGTAAATTATTTGGAAGCTTTTATAAAAGTTACTGGTAGATTGTCCAAAAAGGTTTCCTAAACATATTCGTAGAAAGTGTCAGTAAAATGTCCAAAAACCACGACTTCACTGTGCTAAAACATTTGGAGAGTTAGTAAACAGTCCATATGTCATGACCCAGCTCATCGTGTTGTTGTCCTCCCTGCCAGAGGGTGGCGCTGCCCTGTACCTGTCCGCTATCTGAATTACAGGTGGTGCCTCCGGATTGGCTGAGGACCTGATGGGGTCCATCTTAAAGAGGGGCACCTGTGGAGACGTACCCACTCCTTTCTCCTTCTGAGCTCTCAATGGGACCCTGACGAATCACCTGTGGGTTTCACCTGTGATGAGCTCTTCAGTTGTAAAGGTGTAAAGACGTTTTTCTGTCCGATTCTGTTTCCCCCTGTGTTTTCTGGCAGGCACTTAGGTAAGAGGCCTGTATTTCCTTTTGTGTTCTAGATAGATAGAAAGACTTTATGATCCCGGGGGGAAATTGTGGTGCTACAATAGTAAAGAAGTAAAAGTGAGCTCCACCATGAACACAAACAAACAAATAAGCAAAATAAAAATGTAGAAAATGTTGCAGGTAAAAAACTAAACACAAAGTGTGATACACACTAGACACAGTGCGTGCAAACCAGATGTGATGCGCAGAGTGAAACCAAAGTGCTTAAAAAGGTTATTTTTCTTGGGTTAGGAAATGTTGCTGATGTGTTTAACCCTTGTTTGGACCCGATTTAATCTGTTTTCATGTTCTTTATCAAAAGAAAAGTGATACGATTGATCATTTTTTCAAACTCAGACTCATCAATATGAGTCCCACAGAGCCGAACACCATACAAGGGTTAATAAGATGTTTTGTTTTGGTCAAATCTCCCCCTGAAGTTACTCCTCAGTAAAACCACCTTGTTTTGAGCTGCGTCTGTCGAGTTAAGAGGGGGAGTCATCTTTTTTGTGTTGCGCCCAGGTTCCCCTTGGTGTAAAACCATGTAAACGCAGAAAAGTGTTCTTCAAATTATTAGTAAAATGTTGGGAATAATAGTACATTTTCTGAACAATATTAGTAAAATTGTTTAATAATTAGTATAATTTCTGAAATATTATATTAAATGATCCTGAGAAATATTGTTAAAATATCAGTAAATTATCTGAAAAGGTTTTAAAAGTTATCCGATAAAGATTACAGTACAACATCCTAAAAAATATTTAGTAAAATGTCTGAAAAACAAAATGTATCTGTAAAAGTGTAAAAGTAAAAAATGAAATTTTAGTAAACTGTCCATAAAAATGCTTAAACGTCAGAAGAGTTTTAGTAAACTGTCCATATAAATACTAAAATATGTTCAATCTTATCAAAAAGTTCAACATCTGAAAAGTGTTTGTACATTTTCAGAAAAAAAATCTGCAAATATGCAAAAATGATCCCAAAAATTAGTGAAAAATATCAGTAAATTCTCCTTGTGTGGTTTTAAAAACTAAATAATAATAATAATAACTAAAGAATAGTACAATGTCTGAAAAAAAGGGTGGAAAATATGAGGACATTTCCAAAAGGTTTTAGTAAAACGACTGAAAGATTTGATGAAATTCTCAGAAAAATATTCACCAAATGTGTGAAAATGATTCCTAATCTGTCCATAAGTGACTTAAAAAAGTCCTACAAACACTTTAAAATGTTCCAGAAGTGTTTGCAATGTGAGAAAACATTCGTAAAATGTCTGAACAATGTTTACATGTTGGATTCTTTCCTGCACGTTTATATGATTACATGATCCTTTAGATCCTTTAGATCCTCTAGAGGCCTGAATGTCCTCATGTCAAATGATCACACCAACGCCTGAAGGCACCACACGCCTGTAGTTTGATCTTTATTAGCTGTACAGAAGGCCGTTTAGAATGTGAACATTTATATATTTCCATCGTTACTTCATACAGTGCAGTTTAGTAAACAAAACATTCTTTAAATGAAACTCATTAGAGTTCATGTCGTTCATGTCACGTGTACAAAACACTTCTGGCCCCGCCCCCAACAGGTGACATCACCTGAGCCGCTAACAGCGAGGACTCCTGATAAACGGTGTTTCTACAGATCAAAGTAACCTGGTTATTGATCTCCCCGTTGACTTGTTTTTCTCCCCCCAGGTGTCCGATCACCTGTGCAGGTGCGTCTTGGATTGAAACCAGCCGGACACGCAGCAGGTCGCTCAGCGTTTCCACCAAAGCGCTGATAAAGAATCACAGGCCGCAGTGGGAAACCGCATCAAGATTTAATACTTCTGGAAGAACGGCGTCGTGTTTGGAGAACGTTTCAGTATTTAGAGAATAATTTCACAATTATTGGAAAACAAAGCTTCAATATTTCAACAACAGTTTGTTTACTTTGTGTCTAAAAGTACTGTGTTTAATAATAGTGTATTAATACTTTGTTCTCTAAACATTTATTCCTAAAGTCGTAATATCTGGACAAGAGTGTTTCATCACTTTAGTGAGTCAAATATTTAAAGAACAAAAAGAAAGATTTTCGGCACCAAGTTCAGAGATCAGAGACGCCACATTCAGACGGTCTTTAAATACTCACTAACTGTACATACTTTGAGATTAAAGTCATATTTCACAAAGAATAAATGTTGATATTTAAAAAATGAAAGCCATAATATCTTTAAATCACCATATTAAGACTATTTTTTAAGTCTCCATCGTAATAAACAGGTGAGAGCTGAAACATTTCACCTGATTTTAAAAAGGATTTTAACCACAAAACTGCAGAGAAGTTTATTTCTCCTTCTGAATCATATATATATTTATATATCTTCAGCTGGAAATGAAAACATCCTGGTGTTTAGGTGTGGATATAAACGCTGCTGCTAATTAAAGCACAAGAGGTAAAGATATGATAACGTATAAATCCAGAATGTTAGTCTGTTATTGGCTAGTACACAGGAACATTTGTAGAGTATATTTTCCTCAAATTGAAGAAAATGTTACTCTAAAAAAGACTCCATTTGGTCCCAGTCTAAACAGAATAAAAAATACTGAGAGCAGAGTAGATTTTTTAGAGTTAATTTAATTCTATTTAGTGTTAATATTTTACTCCACGTGATGACGGTTCACTCTACATAGTATTAAATAAAAACAACTCTACACCCATTTTACTCTCTATAGAATTAAAAGTTACTCATGTAGAGATGTATTTCATTCAGTTTAGAGATGGATTCCATTCAATATAGAAACGTATTCGTTCATTACAGAGACGTATTTCATTCAACACAGGTGTATTTCACTTACTGTAGATTTGCTTTTCACTGAATCACAATGATACAATGAATGATGATCCGTAAGCTCAGTCAATAAATCAGCCACCGTACCTTAACAAGCACCTTTTATTCTTGAAATATGCAGATAACAAAAATAAAACACACACAGTCCATCTCAATGCAGCATCCGAGCCCTCAGCTCTGCAACCCTAGGATTCACCTTTGTGTTACCAACATCTATTTCATAAATGGTGGTCTGCAAGAAGTGGCACATGTTTACCGGGTCGTGGCTGTACGAGGCACCAAAGACAAAATGAGCTTTAAAAAGCTCATCAAAACAGGAAAGCCAGTCTGGTGACTTACAAGGTATGGCATGTTTGTCAATCACAATGAAGCACTTGTGAATCACACTCCTCTTGGTGCCCACAGCAAGCAGATAGGGTTGAAGGCTTTCCGTGATGCTGTCCAGATGCCCCTGGATGCTGATGCCCGTCTGTTACACACAAACTTCATTAGTCAGCTAATAAAATGAATCGATGTCCAATAGTATACATTGGAAATTATGAATAGACAGTTTGAGTACAATTTCAGAGAATCATCTTGACATCATTTGACCTTTATTTCAAAAATAGAAATCCTCGTTTAGCTGGAAGCTAATCTTGCCTCGATGAACTTCACAAGCTTTGGTCTCTTGCGGCCATGAGGTGATGGTGGCAGAAGGTGGATAAGGATCAGAAGGGATGACATGTCACTGCCCCGACCTGAAAGTACAGGAAAATAAATGGTAAACAAGTCTTTACAGACGGCTGACAGTCATTGTACAGTTCTTTGAAGAAAAACAAAAGGTAGCACCGTGGTTATCAAGGTGGTGTTGTACCTCTAAATGGACCACTCCAAGTTTCAGAAGCACATAGTATATTAATCATTATATCCCTCCAGCATACCATTCTCCACTTCTGTTGTAGATTCAGCATTTTGAACCAGGTGTTGAAGCTCGCCCGTCTGTGTGAGGCCATGACTCTGTTCAAGGACTTTCTGCTTGTAGACAGTAGGCCACTTCTCCAGAAACTTGGCAGAGACTGCATCACCAAACATCAGATTGAAATCCTGTTCGATCTTTAGACAAGATAGAGTAAGTCGAGACAGAACAGTAAACACGTAGTCATCTAAAATCTCGACTGTGATCAATAATTCATTAATTCTGTAGCCATACTCCTGCGTTAGCCATGTAATTGGCTAGCTCACCGGCTCAGTGTGCTCCTGCTGCACCTGCGCTCTGATCATCAAGTGAGTCTGAGTCAGCCCTCTGACTCTGCTGAGGAACACACACCAGGCAGGGACAGACTGACAGAGCCACGGAAGAAAGAACACTTCTACATTCAACCACTATAGCTCACACAGTAGCTGCACGTGCTGGTTAAAGCGGAAACTAAACAGCTGAAAGATCGTCCTTCAATGGCACCAACGCAACAACTTGAAATTCGACCTCGTACACTCAAAAAAGGTCTTATTTTTGCTCGCAGTCTGGAGCCCTGATAAATAGTGGAAACACAAACGGAATAAGAAAATATTAACTGCCACAAAAACCCACCTGTCGTTGATACACCCCAACAGTGGCAGGACAATGTTCAAAAGCTGGATGCTAACATTAGCTTCTAACACTGAGATACAGGCTGCACTAAAGCTACACCTACACTTTAACACTTGAAAGATGGAATGATACTTCGCAGTTTTACCTTGCAGACAAGAAATAATACAAGAAATAAACTTCCCTGATATTTGACATCATATGAAGTAACAAAGTTCCTACAGTTGCTCCTCTGCTGAGTGCGGATCGATCCTGAAATATCGACACCTCCGATACCGGATCTTTATGCTCTAAAATCGATTCTCAAATCAAAATATCGATACTTTTGATACTTCAGTCATTTGAGGTAATGTATATCCTTAACAGGAACACGGTGAAAAGTAAGTAAACTACTGAGATCCTGTCTAAATGACACGCGGTTGGTGGGAACTACTTTTTCTTCCGCCTGGGTAAGTGCGTCATGCGTAGTCCCAGTGTGTGAGTTGTTCCTGAACAAGAACCTGTGAATGAGGAACAACAGTGTCAGTGTTGGATGCTGTGTTATTCACATGTTCACTATTTACATGTTAACATGTCCATGTAACGTGAATTAAGACGCAAGTTTGCATCTTTATAGTGGTTCTTAATAATTAAAGAAGAATTTATTTGAATGTTTTTATAATTGTACTCATTTTCTTTGTTTCACAGAAACCCCATTTTCACATATTTTGTATGATTGTGTCCTCCCTTTGGTTTTTCTATTGTTGTATTAACTCGGCTATATTGTAAATGAGGCCGCTACCTCAATATACTTCAGAGTTTAAAATAAATAAAAAAACTAACAAATGACTCTGCCTTATATTCTTAAGGAAGCTATGATTTGAAATACACTTCTTTTTTTAGATTTAAAAGACATATTAGGTGTAGTCGCATAAAATATAGGTGTCGGTGTCGGTGTCGCCGATACCAGCCTGAATTTTACTCAGTGTCGGATCGGAAAGGAAATCGGTGGTATGGAACATCACTACTTCCCACGTGTGAAAAATAGTAATGGCGTCAGAAACTAAACTTAAGGATCCTGAGTGGGCGTGGTTATGCATTTTACTCCAGGAGAATTTCCTCTGAATATTTCCTCCCACTCTAGCGTCCTAAGGTAGTGATTTCACTTCTAAATGATTAGAAGTTACTGTTTTTGAGGAAAATATTTTTCACTCTGGAAAAAGTACTCTCCAATTTTTGCTGTGCACTGTGGACATCCTGTCAGATCCTGCAGGCACTCATTTAAAACTTCAACACAACACCACGTCTACCTGGCAGCAATAACACACACTCATTCGGTTCAGACTGATTCAAGACAAAACAACACACACACACACACACACACACACACACACACACACACACACACACACACACACACACACACACAGACATGAAGTCACCTGACTTCTTGTAAGTAGAGAAGGGGGAGGAACCCTGAAAGTGAAAGTGTTCAGTTAGTTCAGACTCCATTTTGAGCCGACGGAGCAGAAGGAGGAGAAGTGAAGGCTGAGGCAGGGTGAGTGTTATTTTGTGTTATTGAACAGATGAACAGAGAGCAGGTGGAGCTCTGGCTGCTTTTATTACACTGTAAACTGTGTGTGTGTGTGTGTGTGTGTGTGTGTGTGTGCAGAGAGAGATTAGAGCTACTTCCTGCTCTCTCAGTCTCGGTGTGGCTCTTGAACAAGCTTGTTTCTTTCCTGTTCTCACAGTCAGTGTTCCTGCTTTACCTCTCCGACTGACTCCTGTCCTGAAGATGAGTGTGTGTGTGGAGGAAGAGGAGGACAGAGCAGAGTCTGCAGTGTCCAGCTGTCTGTCTCTGAAGAGTGACCGGTCCAGACTTGAACCTCTATTCTTCAGTAATGAACCTGGACCCTCAGACACAAAGTAAGAGAGCTGCTACACACTCATCCAGTATTTGCTGCTCATGTTTGGTCATTTTCCATCAGTGGGCTTCAGGATCAAAGAAAGGTTTATCATCCCATCTCCTCTGACCTCACTGAGTCTACGTTAGAGTCTGCATCATATAGATCTAGTGATGGACTAATACATATGATGATAAACGGACTGAAAACAAGGCAAATGCTTGTGTGCTAACATGCAGCCCACATCCTAGTAAGACTCTCTAGTTTGAACACTGCAGCTAAACTTTTTTTATCAGCCGATGGCTTTTAGAAAACCTGATTTCAGAGGGTGCTGCCGTCCCTCAGCCTCCCTTCTGTCTGTGTCCATGCTGTGCCAGAGCTTCCTGTAAGGTTTTATTATCAGAGAATTTATCAAGGATTCATGTGGTGTGAATCAAAACATGCTGGTGTTTGCAGAGTTCAGTACAACAGGCAGAGAGCAGAGTCTGCAGTGTCCAGCTGTCTGTCTCTGAAGAGTGACCGGTCCAGACGTGAACCTCTACACTTCAGTAATGAACCTGGACCCTCAGACACAAAGTAAGAGACTTTGTTTTTTACTGTAAACTGACAGACTGATAGAATTGATGCGTTGATGGTGAAGACAAAATGCTAAAAGATGTCTGTTTAAGATGCAGAACTATTAGTGCAGAAACTGTTTCAAGCTGAGATGAATCTGGTTTTATTTCTTTGGAAAAACACCTGAGAACCTCGATTTCAGAAGTTTGACTCCAAGAAAATATTCCCACATTGTCGCTCAGCGTTAGTGTCCCTGTGAAGATTTAGAACTATTCAAAATCAATGTTACTGTGAAATAGAGTTTGTAATGATAAACGACAGGCAGATCACTGAGAGGAAAAGAAAATTCATTTTCCATTTTCATTCCAGGCTGAATGCTGAGTTCAAACTGTAAAGTAACACTTTGACTGTTGTCCTCGGCCGTCTGAGATTCTACGCAGTACTGACCAAATGCTTTTTATCCAACAACAGCCAGCAAATGATTTTAGTTAAAGAAATGTGTCCACAGAAAGAGGAAGAGGAGCTGCGCTGTGTGTCAGGACGTCCTGAAGGATCCAGTCGGTAGCAGCTGTGGACACTGGTTCTGCAGACAGTGCATCACCTCATACTGGGACCAGTGTGCTTCATCTGGAGGCTCTTCCTGTCCCCAGTGTGCAGACAGATGCAGAGCAACACCTGGACTGCAGACAGTCAGTCAGAGCAGCTGTGAACAAAGTAAGACTGTCCATCTGTCACTGGTCTGGACTCACTAACATCTGTTGTGTCATACAGCCGTGGGTGTGGCTGAAGATTAGATTACATGTGAACAAATCCATCCTGATTCATTGTAAAGACACAGACCACCCAAAAATGAAAATAGTGATTAGTTTCTGAGTTTGTTGAGCAGTAGCTTGGTCCCCCCTCATATCCTCCTCAGACCTGGAGGAAAAAAAGGTTTTGAATATAATTTACATCATTTAAGCAGTTGGGATGTAAAACATATCAAAAGACTTTTTCTCAAAGATGAAATTTTTAGTGAAATATTCCTTGTAGTGAACGTTGTCAGTCTTTTCCACAAAGAGAACATTACAAGCAGCAATCTATCAATGATAAAACAATACACTTTAACAGTAATCACATTTAAAATTATGAATTTTGGAAACAAACAAAACTAAATGTAAAAGCTGCTCTACTGCCCGGCTCTCTCCATCCTCATCAAATATAACAACATCCTGATGGAGAACAGAAATACTTCTTTATAAATGTCATCACTTAAACAACTCACTGCCTTAAAACAGGTTATTTTTCTGTTCCTGCCCTTTTGAAACAACAGAACCCCATGTGTGTATAATCACTAGAAAGACAAGGAGGTCCTCTTTACAGTGTAGTAGAACTCAGATAGACTACATTAATGATGCCTGACTCAGACAGAAGTCAATATTCAGATCTGAAGATAGTAAGGGAGTAGCACCCCAATCATCAGGGCACAGTGGATGGGCTGGGGGGTCTGGTTTTATCATGTTCTGGAAATAGTACGAGCGTGACCCATTGGCAGCACAATATGCAAGTACAAGGGACTTGAATCGGCCAACGGTCGCCAGTCCAGGTTGCAGAGGAGCTGTGTTGTGTGGGAGAACTTGGAAAGGTTGAAACCAGCCGGCTGCTGCATTCTGGATGAGCTTCAGAGGTCAGATGGATCGTGCAGGCTGAGCAGCCAGGAGCGAGTTGGAGTAATCCAGGCACAATGGTCCTGAACAAGAAGCTGCACCAGCTCCTGGGTGAAGAAAGGGCTCCGGGCTAAAACACTATGGTGGAGGACAAACAAAAGACATGTACATAGGCAGTGACTGACCATAACTACATGAGCTTCAGTCATAAGATGAATCTGAGAGGTGAATGGCTGGTGATGGCAGAGGACAAAGTAGTTAGAGTGGATGCTGTGAGCAGGCTGGAGCTGCACAAGCGTTGGATGCAAGCAGGAGGACAGAAAGGCAGCTGAAGGGTTATCCTGAGGCACAAGGGAACACAGTAACAGGCCAGGAACAGGTGAGCACAGGTGTTCAGCAGGGAGAGTGAGCAAAGGAGCTACACAATACACAAACCCAGACAAGGAGAGACACTGGAAACAAGGGAAAAACTCCAAAAGTGGACTTTATTCATTTTCTTATATTCATCATTTTTATGGGTCATGAAAACAACCAGCACATCGTCAAACTGTCTTTGCTTTGTTTCAATCTTTTTCTCTTTTTTAGTGAATGGTGGTCTGCAGGAGGTTCTAGATGAACATAAGATCAGCCTGAGGAGGAGATGTGAACGTGTGACTGAAGGAAGTGATGAAGCAGGAAGTGATGAAGCAGGAAGTGATGAAGCAGGAAGTGGAACCCTCCTCAACAGGATCTACACTGAGCTCTTCATCACAGAGGGGCAGAGCGAAGAGGTTAATACCCAACATGAGGTGAGGCAGCTGGAGACGACTTCCAAGAAGAAGACCCTCCATGACGCTCCAATCAAGTGCCAGGACATCTTTAAAGCCTTACCTCACCAACAGACACCCATCAGAGTCGCTCTGACGAATGGCGTCGCCGGCGTCGGAAAAACCTTCTCAGTGCAGAAGTTCACTCTGGACTGGGCGGAGGGTTTGGAAAACCAAGATGTCAGTCTGGTGGTTCTGCTTTCGTTCAGGGAGCTGAACCTGATCAGAGACGAGCAGCTCAGTCTTCTCAGGCTGCTCCATGTTTTCCATCCAACGTTACAGAAGGTCACCGCAGAGAAGCTCGCCGTCTGTAAACTGTTGTTCATCTTTGACGGCCTGGATGAAAGCAGACTGTCACTGGATTTCAACAACGAGGAGGTCGTTTCTGACGTCACCCAGAAGTCGTCGGTCAACGTGCTGCTGACAAACCTCATCAAGGGGAATCTGCTTCCAGCGGCTCTCGTCTGGATCACTTCCCGACCTGCAGCAGCCAATCAGATCCCTCCTGCATGTGTTGACAGGGTAACAGAGGTACGAGGCTTCACTGACGCCCAGAAGGAGGAGTACTTCAGGAGGAGAGTCAGTGATGAAGATCTGTCCAGCAGGATCATCTCACATGTCAAGGCCTCCAGGAGCCTCCACATCATGTGTCAGATCCCAGTCTTCTGCTGGATCACTGCCACAGTTCTGGAGCACATGTTGACTACAGACCAGAGAGGAGAGCTGCCCAAGACCCTGACTGACCTGTACTCACACTTCCTGCTGGTTCAGACAAAGAGGAAGAAGCACAAGTACGAGGGGGGACATGAGACGAGTCCACAGGAGCTGATGGAGGCTGACGGGGACGTTCTCCTGAAGCTGGGGAGGCTGGCGTTTGAACATCTGCAGAAAGGAAACATCATGTTCTACCAGGAAGACCTGGAGCAGGTCGGTCTGGACGCCACAGAGGCCTCGGTGTACTCAGGAGTTTGTACCGAGATCTTCAAAAGAGAGAGTGTGATCTTCCAGAAAACGGTCTACTGCTTCGTTCACCTGAGCGTTCAGGAGTTTCTGGCTGCAGTCTACATGTTCCACTGTTACACCAACAGGAACACAGAGGTGCTGAAGGACTTCCTGGGAGGTAGGGATCACTCATTCCTGGAAGATAAGTGTGACTCATTCCTGGAAGATTGGGATGATGAAGATGATGATGATGATGACATTGACCATTACTCATCCCTGGATGTCTTCTTGAAGAGAGCCATGATGAAATCCTTTAAAAGTGAAAATGGTCACCTGGACCTGTTTGTCCGCTTCCTTCATGGCCTCTCTGTGGAGTCCAACCAGAGGATCTTAGGAGGCCTGCTGGGTCAGACAGACAACAGTCCAGAAGTCATTCAGAGAGCCATCGACAACCTGAAGAGGAGAAAGACGGACGAAGTCTCTCCAGACAGAAGCATCAACATCTTCCACTGTCTGACGGAGATGAACGACCACTCAGTCCATCAGGAGATCCAAGAGTTCCTGAAGTCAGAGAACAGATCAGAGAAGGAACTCTCAGAGATCCACTGCTCAGCTCTGGCCTACATGCTGCAGATGTCAGAGGAGGTTCTGGATGAGTTTGACCTGGAGAAGTACAACACATCAGAGGAGGGACGACGGAGGCTGATTCCAGCTGTCAGGAACTGCAGAAAAGTTCGGTAAGTTCTTAAAATAGTGATCTGTTTGTTCTTGAGTTGTTTCAAATACTTTGACAACAAAAGAAAACATTGACTCTTCAGTTGGTTTTGTTTTCTAGCTGTCAAATAAATGATCACAGCCTTCTGCTTATTTCTAATAATTGTAATATTGTTGCTGTTCTTCTATCTACCTTCCTTTGGGTGATGGAGGCCTCATACAGCCCTGGTAAAACAAATGCTGCACTGCAGAGGTGTGATGTCAAAGCAAAGCTCCAATCAGGAAATGTTAAACTATTCCGTCATCACATGCATGATATCAATATCAGGTGTCCTCTTTTATAATATGATGCTTTGTAATTTCTGTTTCATGACAGGCTGTCTGGCTGTTCTCTCTCAGAGAGTCACTATGAAATCGTGGCCTCAGCTCTGAAGTCCAGCCCCTCCCATCTGAGAGAGCTGGAGCTGAGTCTTAATCAGCTGAAAGAGTCTGGAGTGAAGCAGCTGTCTGCTGGACTAGAGAGTCCAAACTGTGGACTGGAGACTCTGCGGTCAGTTCATGAATTTATCATAGTAGTTCATCACTTTAAACACCTGAAGAAGTTTCTTCAGAAATGATCTCTTTGTTCCAAATAGCTGAACATTTGTGAGAAAAAGGTGATAAATGGAGTGTTTGACAGGACGGTTGTGCAGCTTCCACAGAGTCACTGTTTGGTCCTTCAGTCAGTGAAGATGTAAGAGGAGCTCATTTCCATACACCGGTATCTCAGTCCTGCCTCTGTCAGTGAAGGCCTGAGCCAAATATCTTCAACTGGATGTGAGGGATTTTAAATGTTCTTTAACAACAACATCACCTCAGGTAGAGCAGCCATTGTCTTAGATGCTGACAGCAACATGAGTCGTCGTAGCAGAAACAGGTCGATGTTCACCACTACACCTGATCAACAATTATATAGACTGTTGAATGACAGTCAGTCTACCAGGTGCTGTCCTGACCCAGTCCCTGCTACATCTTTAAGGACTGCTTTGAGTGCAAGCTTCATCCTGTCAGACTCATCATTAACATGTCTTTTGAAGGTGGATGTTTTCCAGCATCCATTACAATCACTGCGTCGCTTCATGTGGTGATTGATATAGTGCGTCTACAAAAACTGACCTGACCCCAACAAGGTAAACAGAAAGGTTCCCTTTTCTACAATATTCACCATTGTGTGTTTCTGAATCCTTTAAACTTATTTATATAAAACAACAAAACATCTATTTATTAACTAAATCATTCCTGTTTTTAACTCAAAAGTAATTAAATGAACTTCAGTTACAAAGCTGACTTCAATGGCAGCTACACAATTCAAAGTGCTTCCAGGGACAGAAAGCACAATAGAAACAAGACATTAAACTGCAGGTAAAAGATGATAAAAGCACAAGAACATAAACAGTTCAAGCTGAAGAGAAGATGCATTAAAAGACCATAAAAGCTTGTTTCAGTCTGCTTTCTTCTTCAGTGGTTTAGTCCATTGTCTGCAGCAGAGAAATGTTGAGCTGCACATTTCAAACTGTAATAAAGATCAATGTGCACAGAAGGATTCACTCTGAACCTCTTAAACAGCTGATTTTCATCTCATGTTCCCGTCATGGTTTAAATAAGTGGTAATAAAAAAGACATGCATACAAAGAACAGATCAATAATCTCTGTTTCAACTATCAGACAATAACAAATATATTCAGGATTTTCTTTTTCCAACATGTTTCTGAAGCTTTATGATGCTTCTAGTGACTGAAGAGTTTAAACTGAAGAAGCTGTGATTTTATGACTCCACTGTTCCTAACAGAAATATTGGAGATGACTTTTGTTCTTTGGCATCTTTCAGAAGTTTGGGATCTGGAGTCGAATCTTAAATCAGTTTCTGAGGGTTTTTATTGTGTTTGGCTGCACAACATGAGTTTGTAGAGATGGAGCCACTGGTGGAGCTGCAGAGTTGAAGAGGTGACGTCACTGCGTCTTTACTGAAGAAGCAGCACGTTGTCATGAATATTAATGAGAGCTCAGTGTCACTGTTTGTATTTTACACTGTTTAACCTGCATCCTGTTGGGTTCAGCTGTTTGGAGATTTACTAAACGTCTCCGTTCTAAACCTTCTTCAGCTCTGAGCTGATTATTAAACGCTGAATGATTCAGTGAACATCGTCTTCTAAAGTTACATCATTTATTCTTTATTCAGATTGAAGGACTGCAGTCTGTCAGAGGTCAGCTGTGCTCATCTGCTCTCAGCTCTGAAGTCCAACCCCTCCCATCTGAGAGATCTGGAGCTGAGTGGAAACAAGCTGCAGGATTCAGGAGTGAAGCTGCTGTGTGGTTTTCTGGAGAGTCCAGACTGCAGACTGGAGACTCTGAGGTCAGTTCACTGACTCTCTGTCACTATTGTAGATCTGATGTGTTCAGTTAACAACTGAACCTCATTTCTCTTCATATATAACTAAGATGCATGAAGTTGTTCATTTCCTTTCTGAGTTGAGTGAGCAGTCACAACAGGTTTGTGCTTCTTGAAGAAAGTGTAGGAAATGTTCTCTCTTAGTTTTAAAGGGAATGAATGTTTAGAATTGTTGGTAAATGGTCACATCTGAATCCAGAAGAACCTCTGAACTAATATCTGTTTTAAACTGATCAAGTTTACTGACTGAAGTAGAAACATTTCTTTGGTTTCTGTTGATTTCAGTGTGTTCACCAATAATGTCTGATCACTGACATTGATCTTCAGAACACACTCACTCATATATAGAGGGACTCTCAGAGATCAGAGCCTGTTTCTAAATGCAGCTGTTTAAAGGACCAATGTAGAACTGATCCTCTGATTCCAGACCTGACTGAGATCAGCAGCATGTTATTGATCATCAATAGGTGTCTGAATGTTGTGCTGACATTTGGATGATGTCTGTAGAAGGTGGACATGATGCTGATCCACAGTAACTATGAGAAAGTCTCTCTGCTCCTTTTAGGGAAAAGCTCATATTATGAATGAATGTTTGTCTCCATCATTTATTCTTTATTCAGATTGAGGCGCTGCAGTCTGTCAGAGGTCAGCTGTGCTCCTCTGGCCTCAGCTCTGAAGTCCAACCCCTCCCATCTGAGAGATCTGCAGCTGAGTCAGAACGAGCTGCAGGATTCAGGAGTGAAGCTGCTGTGTGGTTTTCTGGAGAGTCCAGACTGCAGACTGGAGACTCTGAGGTACTAAACACCAGGTTTGACTTCTGTGCTCAGATTAATATGATGTGAAGGTTGTGGTGACGTTAAACTTGTGAAATCAATAGTGTGAATGCTGTGTTGCAGCATTCACACTATTGATATCCTGTTTTATTCTTCATTGCAGCGTTTCAACTGCTCCACACTTTGAGCTACAGAAACGGTTCCAACATCAAAGTGTTCAGCTCGTCGGTCTCTAGGGAGCTTTGACTTTTCACAATTCTACCTTTGAAACTTTTTACAATATTTAAACTTTTCTTTAAAACTGAACTTTTTGGGAGGAATTTTCAAATTCTCTTCAACTTCCTCCACTTAGAAAGCTTATAGCTCCCTCATACTTTCAGCTAGAGACTCCATTCAACTGTTAAACAGGTCACAAGACATTCAGCTGTTTCCACATCATTCAGCTTTTTGATATCTTTTACGGTTTTGACGAAATCACAGTTTTAGTTTTGTGCCGTTTTCCCTCCTTCTCACATTTTATAATGAGTGTGTATTGCGCTGCCTAGAGTGGGTGATGTCATCAGTGATGTCACCACCTGCTGCTACTCAGCCTTTGTGCTTCTTCAACAATTTTCTCTCTTCAGCCCTTTTAACGTCGACACCTTCAACTTTTTCTACACAATTTATACATCAAAACGTAGAGAAATGTGTCTTCTTTAAGAGCCTGTGACCATTTCAGCTGTCGGACTCACGGTTTTTGAACTTTCGGCCCCAAAGCACCAGGAAACCACTTCAACCCCCTCATTCACTCTAATGTTATTTTGGCTCTGAAATCTTTGACCAAACCCACAAAGTTTGGACTTTTAAAACTGTGACATTGAGGTCATTTTTCAACTTTGTCCAAACAAATGACACATCTTCATCTTCAGCAGAGTCTCCTGCTGCTCACGGTGGTGTCGGTTCAGCTCTGTGATCTACTGTTTTGACAAGATCACAGTTTTAGTTTTGTGCCGTTTTCCCTCCTTCTCACATTTTATAATGAGTGTGTATGTGGAGCGGAAAGTTCGCCTGGAAATGTTGTCTTTAAAACGCTCTCACGCCCTCAGTGTGTCACTCACACTCACCATTTGTGCATCAAAACGTCGGGAAAATCCTTGCCGACACAGCGATGTGACTCAGAACACGCAGAAACGTACGCAGCTCCCGCTACGAGCCTCGGAGCGACGGGAGTGCCGACCGACTGCCTCATTGACCGCCATGTTAAGTGAGAGCTGAAAGTTGAGGAGGGAGGCAGAAACTAAGACTTTTCTAACCTGCTCCAGTTCTCTCATTTTAAAGGTAGAGACCTCAAACTACATGTACGTGTTCAGCAGACCCTCTTCTCTCCACTGGGCCACACGTTATGGCCGCGACACGTACCGTTCTGAGTAAAACCTGGATCTCAATCTCAAGAAATCTCAATGAAAAGAGCTGCGTGTGAGCACAGAGTGACAGCTGATGAGCAGCAGCTCATTAGTGACGTTTGAGCCACCAGATGGAAGCAGAGCAGCATTCACACTGCAGTTATTCAGGAACTGTTTCTAGTTACTGTTATTAAACTGGGGATACTGAACCACACTCAGTATGTTAATGCTAAAGTGTCTTTTCCTCTAAATCCATCCTGACATCTTTGGCATCTATCAGAAGTTTGGGATCTGGAGTCGAATCTTAAATCAGTTTCTGAGAGTTTTTATTGTGTTTGGCTGCACAACATGAGTTTGTAGAGATGGAGCCACTGGTGGAGCTGCAGAGTTGAAGAGGTGACGTCACTGCGTCTTTACTGAAGAAGCAGCACGTTGTCATGAATATTAATGAGAGCTCAGTGTCACTGTTTGTATTTTACACTGTTTAACCTGCATCCTGTTGGCTTCAGCTGTTTGGAGATTTACTAAACGTCTCCGTTCTAAACCTTCTTCAGCTCTGAGCTGATTATTAAACGCTGAATGATTCACTGAACATCGTCTTCTAAAGTTACATCATTTATTCTTTATTCAGATTGAAGGACTGCAGACTGTCAGAGGTCAGCTGTGCTCCTCTGGTCTCAGCTCTGAAGTCCAACCCCTCCCATCTGAGAGATCTGGAGCTGAGTGACAACAAGCTGCAGGATTCAGGAGTGAAGCTGCTGTGTGGTTTTCTGGAGAGTCCAGACTGCAGACTGGAGACTCTGAGGTCAGTTCACTGACTCTCTGTCACTATTGTAGATCTGATGTGTTCAGTTAACAACTGAACCTCATTTCTCTTCATATATAACTAACAACCTTAAAGATGTAAATATCCTCTTGTTCATATTTTCATGTTTCCTGGATTAAATTCAGTGTGCAGCCACAACAGATCTGTGTTTGTTGAAGAAAGTGTAGAAAATGTCCTCTGTTGGTGGTTAAAGTGAGTTCATGCTCAGAATTATTGGTAAATGGTCACATCTACATTCAGAAGATCCCCTGAATCATCATCTGTTTTTAAATGGATCACGTTTACCTCCTGAAGCAGAAATGTTCCTACTTCTGTTCCAATGTGCTGATCGACGTCTGATCAACCATATTGATCCTTCAGACCAGAAAAGTATTGATCTTCCAGACCTGACTGAGATCAGCAGCATGTTATTAATGGTTTTTTGTCCGTAGAAGGTCGACATGATGCTGATCCACAGTAACACAATGAGAAAGTCTCTCTGCTCCTTTTAGGGAAAAGCTCATTGATGAGGACACAGTGATGCTGAGCTGCAGATTCAAACCCTCAACACTTCTGACTGCATTTTATATGGATTTTTAGCTCCATCATTTATTCTTTATTCAGATTGTGGTGCTGCAGTCTGTCAGAGGTCAGCTGTGCTCCTCTGGTCTCAGCTCTGAAGTCCAACCCCTCCCATCTGAGAGATCTGGAGCTGAGTCACAACAAGCTGCAGGATTCAGGAGTGAAGCTGCTGTGTGGTTTTCTGGAGAGTCCAGACTGCAGACTGGAGACTCTGAGGTACTAAACACCACGTTTGACTTCTGTGCTCAGATTAATATGATGTGAAGGTTGTGGTGACGTTAAACTTGTGAAATTATTATTATTATTCTTGCTATTATTAAACTGGTGATACTGAACCACACTCAGTATGTTAATGCTAAAGTGTCTTTTCCTCTAAATCCATCCTGACATCTTTGGCATCTTTCAGAAGTTTGGGATCTGGAGTCGAATCTTAAATCAGTTTCTGAGGGTTTTTATTGTGTTTGGCTGCACAACATGAGTTTGTAGAGATGGAGCCACTGGTGGAGCTGCAGAGTTGAAGAGGTGACGTCACTGCGTCTTTACTGAAGAAGCAGCACGTTGTCATGAATATTAATGAGAGCTCAGTGTCACTGTTTGTATTTTACACTGTTTAACCTGCATCCTGTTGGGTTCAGCTGTTTGGAGATTTACTAAACGTCTCCGTTCTAAACCTTCTTCAGCTCTGAGCTGATTATTAAACGCTGAATGATTCAGTGAACATCGTCTTCTAAAGTTACATCATTTATTCTTTATTCAGATTGAGGTGCTGCAGTCTGTCAGAGGTCAGCTGTGCTCCTCTGGTCTCAGCTCTGAAGTCCAACCCCTCCCATCTGAGAGATCTGGAGCTGAGTAACAACAAGCTGCAGGATTCAGGAGTGAAGCTGCTGTGTGGTTTTCTGGAGAGTCCAGACTGCAGACTGGAGACTCTGAGGTCAGTTCACTGACTCTCTGTCACTATTGTAGATCTGATGTGTTCAGTTAACAACTGAACCTCATTTCTCTTCATATATAACTAAGATGCATGAAGTTGTACATTTCCTTTCTGAGTTGAGTGAGCAGTCACAACAGGTTTGTGCTTCTTGAAGAAAGTGTAGGAAATGTTCTCTCTTAGTTTTAAAGGGAATGAATGTTTAGAATTGTTGGTAAATGGTCACATCTGAATCCAGAAGAACCTCTGAACTAATATCTGTTTTAAACTGATCAAGTTTACTCACTGAAGTAGAAACATTTCTTTGGGTTCTGTTGATTTCAGTGTGTTCACCAATAATGTCTGATCACTGACATTGATCTTCAGAACACACTCACTCATATATAGAGGGACTCTCAGAGATCAGAGCCTGTTTCTAAATGCAGCTGTTTAAAGGACCAATGTAGAACTGATCCTCTGATTCCAGACCTGACTGAGATCAGCAGCATGTTATTGATCATCAATAGGTGTCTGAATGTTGTGCTGACATTTGGATGATGTCTGTAGAAGGTGGACATGATGCTGATCCACAGTAACTATGAGAAAGTCTCTCTGCTCCTTTTAGGGAAAAGCTCATATTATGAATGAATGTTTGTCTCCATCATTTATTCTTTATTCAGATTGAGGCGCTGCAGTCTGTCAGAGGTCAGCTGTGCTCCTCTGGTCTCAGCTCTGAAGTCCAACCCCTCCCATCTGAGAGATCTGCAGCTGAGTGAGAACAAGCTGCAGGATTCAGGAGTGAAGCTGCTGTGTGGTTTTCTGGAGAGTCCAGACTGCAGACTGGAGACTCTGAGGTCAGTTCACTGACTCTCTGTCACTATTGTAGATCTGATGTGTTCAGTTAACAACTGAACCTCATTTCTCTTCATATATAACTAACAACCTTAAAGATGTAAATATCCTCTTGTTCATATTTTCATGTTTCCTGGATTAAATTCAGTGTGCAGCCACAACAGATCTGTGTTTGTTGAAGAAAGTGTAGAAAATGTCCTCTGTTGGTGGTTAAAGTGAGTTCATGCTCAGAATTATTGGTAAATGGTCACATCTACATTCAGAAGATCCCCTGAATCATTATCTGTTTTTAAATGGATCACGTTTACCTCCTGAAGCAGAAATGTTCCTACTTCTGTTCCAATGTGCTGATCGACGTCTGATCAACCATATTGATCCTTCAGACCAGAAAAGTATTGATCTTCCAGACCTGACTGAGATCAGCAGCATGTTATTAATGGTTATTTGTCCGTAGAAGGTCGACATGATGCTGATCCACAGTAACACAATGAGAAAGTCTCTCTGCTCCTTTTAGGGAAAAGCTCATTGATGAGGACACAGTGATGCTGAGCTGCAGATTCAAACCCTCAACACTTCTGACTGCATTTTATATGGATTTTTAGCTCCATCATTTATTCTTTATTCAGATTGAGTGGCTGCAGTCTGTCAGAGGTCAGCTGTGCTCCTCTGGCCTCAGCTCTGAAGTCCAACCCCTCCCATCTGAGAGATCTGGAGCTGAGAGGAAACGAGCTGCAGGATTCAGGAGTGAAGCTGCTGTCTGATCTTGTGGAGAGTCCAGACTGCAGACTGGAGACTCTGAGGTACTAAACACTGTTAGTAGTCAAGTCAGTTTCATTTATAGAGCCGAACATCACTAACTCTACATTTTCCCCAAACATGCTTCACAATGTTTACAGCACATGACACCCTGTTTTTAGGAGCTTGATCTGGATCAGGAGAAACTGGCCCCAAACTAAAGTTTAACGGGGAAACAAATCAAAGAAACCTGAGGAAGAGCAGCAGACACAATAAAGAATGACATCACAACTCTGTGACTGACATGAGCTAATATGTGTGTGCAACACTGATGAAGGGAGTCTCTGCAAACACTGATGTAGGACTTCTTCTCTCATCAGATGGGAGTGGTGAGGTGGAGGCATCAGGAGTGGATCATCTGAGTCCTGATGATCCAGAGAGGTTGAAGCAGCAGCAGCAGCTTGTGTGTGGAGAGGCTCTGACTGGACCATGTTACTGGGAGGTGGAGGAGAGGAGAGCTTCATCCAGCGACGACTGACGGAGGACACCACGGACAAAACCAAGACTGGCTCTCGTAAATAGGATGTAAATAGGATGTATTGATGAAGTGTTGATTTGATGGAGGAGGAAGTGATAACGATGTGTAACACGATGGTCGGTATGACAGGAGTGTTGATCAGATAACAAAGGTGATGGAACATGTAACCGATCAATGAGAATGAATCAAAGTCACCAGGATGTAACCAAATATCACGTTTCATACTCAGTTTTAAATATGTCCTTTTACACTGTGTTTGTAAAACATGCCGTCAGAGGAAAGCAGAACCTAACGGAGTAAAGTGAAGTGAATCCTTTGTTTTTAAAACATGTATTGAGGAAGAGTTGGAGCCTGATGGTGTCAGCAGGAGCTGCTGTGGGATCAATAAGAATAATAAGTGCTCAGTAATCATTCCCCCGGCAGGACAAAGTGATCCGGTCACATTCAGGCCAGAGGGACAAACTCCTCCTGGTGAAGTGTGGTGGATTCTAACTGGCTGGGTGCAGATGCTGGGGGGCAGGCAGATGAGATCCTTCTGCTGATGTTGGGCTAGAAAAGAAGGGACCTTTGCATCGTTTAGTCAGAACTGTCCAGGATTTGGTCTCGTTCAGGTCTTTGGGCTTTTTTGTCGACAATAAACCTGGACTGCTCTGAACTCTGAAGTCTGCCGCTGCCTTTTTGGAAGATCGACTCTTCAGAGAAAAACCTGGAAGGAGACGGCGGACACTTAGTCTCTGGCCTGAGTTGGGGGGGTTTCCCTCCCACAACAGCGGCTGCCAGAAGACCGTCAAACAACAGCAATAAGAGCCCCGGCACATTTTACAGCTCTAGAGGTACATTCACTTTCCAGCATCAACAAGAGATAGAAACTTTTTAAAACACGTGGATTCTTTAAAACAAGCGTGACAGAATACATGACGGTCAGAAACAATGAGGGAAATATTAATTAATACTAAAAGATTAACGGCGTCCTGTTTCCAAAATGTCACCTAGTTTTATATCCAGTTTTAGGGAAAGACACAGTTTGTTTGATGGCGTGTAAAAACTCTGAGGCGCTACAGTAACAATACAGACGGACGGACGGCCTGAACGCAGAGAACACAGTGAACACAGTGAACTCCTTCACAGGTGGTTTTACTGTGAGTTCATCAGGTGAGGAAGGTCGTCTGGTCTCATCCCAACCAGCTTATTTGCTCCATGAGACTGATGATTGTGAGGAAATGATACGCAGCTCAGAGTCACATCAAAGATCCAAGTGAAGTCTTTATTTCATGATCTATGTTCTGTCAAAAGCTTTCTGTCCATCCATCAACCAACACGACGCTCATGTGACTTTAAGGCCTCTAGTTCTTCACATGCAGCTTCAGAGCAGCAGCAGCATGTCAAATGTGTTTAGTAAATTAATGAGTAAATTCTCTGAAAAGGTTTTAAAACTTGTACAAAGTCCAAAAAGTCAGGAAAACAGTGAAATGTCTGAAACGTGTGTCCTAAATGTAAAAAAAAAAGTAATGTAATGTCCTAAAAATGTAAAAGATAATGGGTGAGTGTTGGTAAATTATTTGGAAGCTTTTATAAAAGTTACTGGTAGATTGTCCAAAAAGGTTTCCTAAACATATTCGTAGAAAGTGTCAGTAAAATGTCCAAAAACCACGACTTCACTGTGCTAAAACATTTGGAGAGTTAGTAAACAGTCCATATGTCATGACCCAGCTCATCGTGTTGTTGTCCTCCCTGCCAGAGGGTGGCGCTGCCCTGTACCTGTCCGCTATCTGAATTACAGGTGGTGCCTCCGGATTGGCTGAGGACCTGATGGGGTCCATCTTAAAGAGGGGCACCTGTGGAGACGTCCCCACTCCTTTCTCCTTCTGAGCTCTCAATGGGACCCTGACGAATCACCTGTGGGTTTCACCTGTGATGAGCTCTTCAGTTGTAAAGGTGTAAAGACGTTTTTCTGTCCGATTCTGTTTCCCCCTGTGTTTTCTGGCAGGCACTTAGGTAAGAGGCCTGTATTTCCTTTTGTGTTCTAGATAGATAGAAAGACTTTATGATCCCGGGGGGAAATTGTGGTGCTACAATAGTAAAGAAGTAAAAGTGAGCTCCACCATGAACACAAACAAACAAATAAGCAAAATAAAAATGTAGAAAATGTTGCAGGTAAAAAACTAAACACAAAGTGTGATACACACTAGACACAGTGCGTGCAAACCAGATGTGATGCGCAGAGTGAAACCAAAGTGCTTAAAAAGGTTATTTTTCTTGGGTTAGGAAATGTTGCTGATGTGTTTAACCCTTGTTTGGACCCGATTTAATCTGTTTTCATGTTCTTTATCAAAAGAAAAGTGATACGATTGATCATTTTTTCAAACTCAGACTCATCAATATGAGTCCCACAGAGCCGAACACCATACAAGGGTTAATAAGATGTTTTGTTTTGGTCAAATCTCCCCCTGAAGTTACTCCTCAGTAAAACCACCTTGTTTTGAGCTGCGTCTGTCGAGTTAAGAGGGGGAGTCATCTTTTTTGTGTTGCGCCCAGGTTCCCCTTGGTGTAAAACCATGTAAACGCAGAAAAGTGTTCTTCAAATTATTAGTAAAATGTTGGGAATAATAGTACATTGGTACAATAGTACAATAATAGTACATTTTCTCAAATTATCCCAAAAATTAGTGAAAAACATCAGTAAATTCTCCTTGTGTGGTTTTAAAAACTAAATAATAATAATAATAACTAAAGAATAGTACAATGTCTGAAAAAAAGGGTGGAAAATATGAGGACATTTCCAAAAGGTTTTAGTAAAACGACTGAAAGATTTGATGAAATTCTCAGAAAAATATTCACCAAATGTGTGAAAATGATTCCTAATCTGTCCATAAGTGACTTAAAAAAGTCCTACAAACACTTTAAAATGTTCCAGAAGTGTTTGCAATGTGAGAAAACATTCGTAAAATGTCTGAACAATGTTTACATGTTGGATTCTTTCCTGCACGTTTATATGATTACATGATCCTTTAGATCCTTTAGATCCTCTAGAGGCCTGAATGTCCTCATGTCAAATGATCACACCAACGCCTGAAGGCACCACACGCCTGTAGTTTGATCTTTATTAGCTGTACAGAAGGCCGTTTAGAATGTGAACATTTATATATTTCCATCGTTACTTCATACAGTGCAGTTTAGTAAACAAAACATTCTTTAAATAAAACTCATTAGAGTTCATGTCGTTCATGTCACGTGTACAAAACACTTCTGGCCCCGCCCCCAACAGGTGACATCACCTGAGCCGCTAACAGCGAGGACTCCTGATAAACGGTGTTTCTACAGATCAAAGTAACCTGGTTATTGATCTCCCCGTTGACTTGTTTTTCTCCCCCCAGGTGTCCGATCACCTGTGCAGGTGCGTCTTGGATTGAAACCAGCCGGACACGCAGCAGGTCGCTCAGCGTTTCCACCAAAGCGCTGATAAAGAATCACAGGCCGCAGTGGGAAACCGCATCAAGATTTAATACTTCTGGAAGAACGGCGTCGTGTTTGGAGAACGTTTCAGTATTTAGAGAATAATTTCACAATTATTGGAAAACAAAGCTTCAATATTTCAACAACAGTTTGTTTACTTTGTGTCTAAAAGTACTGTGTTTAATAATAGTGTATTAATACTTTGTTCTCTAAACATTTATTCCTAAAGTCGTAATATCTGGACAAGAGTGTTTCATCACTTTAGTGAGTCAAATATTTAAAGAACAAAAAGAAAGATTTTCGGCACCAAGTTCAGAGATCAGAGACGCCACATTCAGACGGTCTTTAAATACTCACTAACTGTACATACTTTGAGATTAAAGTCATATTTCACAAAGAATAAATGTTGATATTTAAAAAATGAAAGCCATAATATCTTTAAATCACCATATTAAGACTATTTTTTAAGTCTCCATCGTCATAAACAGGTGAGAGCTGAAACATTTCACCTGATTTTAAAAAGGATTTTAACCACAAAACTGCAGAGAAGTTTATTTTTCCTTCTGAATCATATATATATTTATATATCTTCAGCTGGAAATGAAAACATCCTGGTGTTTAGGTGTGGATATAAACGCTGCTGCTAATTAAAGCACAAGAGGTAAAGATATGATAACGTATAAATCTGTTATTATTTATTGACTGTTTTAGTGTTTCTTGCCAGACGAACCTGCACACGAGACCAGAAACCTGGATCAGGTGTCTCCTGAACCGGGGTGTGTATCCATTTATGCATTTAAACCACGACGATCTGATCTGATCTGATCTGATCTGATCTGATCTGATCTGATCTGATCCGATCCGATCCGATCCCCGTGTTGGTTCGTCACTCCGTCAGGTGGCCTCCTGTGATCCAGTCTACCGTCCATGTGAGTGTTTTGGTCGTTCACACGGTGGAGGGTTTCATCAGAGCCTGGTCCCCAAACAGCTGCTTGAAGTGAACCACGTGCTCCTCACAGTGCTCTCCTGCCCGCACACAGGTAAGTACATTAAAGGGTCAGGTCACCAGAAAGATCCAGTCCTACTAAGTCTAGATCCTAATATGTGATGTGTGTTTCACAAATTATCACTTGCTTTGTTGCACTCCAGGAAATAACTTCAACTAGTTCCTTCTCATTGGTTTTAGTCAGAGATTCACTGAACAGATAAGTCTTTAAACCTGGGCCCCATTTTTTACATATTTTGGGTTTGAAATTGTTATTTTAAAGTGTGTGACAGCATCATGGAAAGGATCCCTACAGAGAGAGACCTGGAAGATCCTTTTGGTTTAACCACAAACAGCACACACACCAGACTACATTCACTAAAACAGGGGTTTTAGAGAACAGGACACAGGAGCTGCTGCTCTGCTGCTGCCTTGATCATTTCGTTAGTTAGTGTTATTGTGTTACACATATTGTATCGGATCAGAACTAACCCTTTAAAACACCAAAATATCGCTAGAATATGAACATAAACTAATGGGTCGAGGCAGCAGTAGATTAGCAACTATTCGTGTAAAATCGCTGTTTTTGTCAATGGAGTTTGGTGGCTTTGAGCTAAGCACTACAACATCTTACTACATGAAAAAAATAAATCTTGTTTTTTTTCAACATGACAATGGATAAGGTGAGAACTAAAAACCTTTGATTTATACCCAGCTGAGCAGTGAGGCAGGAGACAACTCCATGTTTAGGACATCTAAGACAAATACCCTGTCAGTGGGTTTAACTCCTGTGTGTGTTTCTCACCAGGGTTGAAGCCGGGGCTTCCTCTCAGCCGCTGGTTTCTCTGCTGGAACGACCTGAACACGGTGTAGAACAACATCTGGTCTCCGGTCTGCTGCGCCGCATCCAGAAACTTCCTGGCCGACACGTTGTCATGGCCGCCTGCTCCCAGTCAAACCAGCGTAGGGTTAGTTCACTTTGCAGTGGCCTCAGACGGCAGCTGCCAAACCGGCTGTAACGTAAACAGGTCCATTAAAAGAGCTTGTTTGATCCACTGACAGGCTCAGAGTGTTATTCTAAGTGTGTGGCAGCATCATGGAAAGGATCCCTACAGAGAGAGACCTGGAAGATCCTTTTGGTTTAACCACAAACAGCACACACACCAGACTACATTCACTAAAACAGGGATTTTAGCTTGCTACTGCTGCCTTGATCGGTTAGTTTGTATATGTTATTGTGTGTTATAGAAACATTCTGTTGGATCCAAACTAACCCTTAAAAACACCAAAGTCACACAACAAACAAAAAAACAACCTGAAAGAGGCAGCAGCAGAGCAGCAGCTCCTGTGTCCTGTTCTCTAAAATCCCTGTTTTAGTGAATGTAGTCTGGTGTGTGTGCTGTTTGTGGTTAAACCAAAAGGATCTTCCAGGTCTCTCTCTGTAGGGATCCTTTCCATGATGCTGTCACACACTTAGAATAACACTCTGAGCCTGTCAGTGGATCAAACAAGCTCTTTTAGTGGACCTACTGTGATCAGGTGCAGTTGTCCCAAAGGATCACGTTGCAGCCATTGCAGCCCGTTTGGTGTCTGCTGGCTGAGGTGATCTACTGGACCAGTTCCAACACTCAGCATTAATGAGTTACAATTAGCGCTTAGTAGGAATAAGAAGTCTGTTAATTAGTGGTGGATAAATATAATATAAACGTACCGACGCTGCGGATGAATCTGAGCGCGCCCAGAACCTGCTGCTTCGACAGCAGAACCTCTACGATCTCGTCGTTGGCCGTGGAGAGACGCTAAAAAACACACAGAGCAAACGTAAATATAACTTAATTTAAATAACGTGTCTTTATTTAAAGCCCCGTGTGCTCGGTACCTTCAACATGTCCAGAGACAGCTGGTGTGCAGGAGGATACGTACTCTCCAGGGACAGCAGCAGACAGGCCTGAAGGCAAAGACAAGTAAAGAGTTAATAGTTTTGATATCTCTGTATTTGTCATCTTGTGATTTTGTAAGAAGCTCAAATAAAAGTTGCATTATAAGGTATATTAATTATTGCATATGACTTGATTTGTGTCTTATAAGCTCTCCACCACCAGACTCCATTAACAAAAACAGTAATTTTACGTCACAGAACACGGGAGTTTGTTTTGCTACCGCTTCCTCCACTGATGAACTAAAACATCAGTTCAGATTTGTACCAATAAGTTAAAACACCAAAGTCACACATTAACACAAACTAACCGACAGATGGAGGCAACAGTGGAGCGGCAACTCCTGTGTTCTGAGAGGTAGAATTACTGTTTTTGTGAATGGAGTCTGGTGGCTTGAAGAGATCAAAGAGAAAGAACTCTCACTCTCCTCAAAGCCACCAGACTTAATTGAGAAAAACACTAATTTTACCTCACAGAATTCAGGAGTTGCTGCCTCCATCTGAACCAACCTTTAAAAATTGGTTGGTAGCCCCTCCCCTCCTCTTCCTGGTGTCTCCTCCTCTAAATGGACCATAATTTACTACATGAACATCCTGCTGTGCTGAAGAAGACAGTAAACTAGAGACTGAGAGCAGACACTCATTTTCTCAGGCTTCTGTTTAGTCGCCTCCTGCTGGACATTATGCAGCTTTAAGGCTCTTCAGCTTCACTTTCATCAAATAGCTGCTTTTGTGAATGGAGTCTGGTGGGTTTGAAAGAGAGCATAGACAGATGTAAAGCTTCAGTTCCTTGTTTGACAGCAATGTAAAGCTACAAACAATCTGCATTACCCCTTTAAACCTGATCGTACACTACTTTTCGGTGCTGAAATGGTTTAAATGTTCAGTTTCGGAGCTCACCAGCGGTTTGGAGTCGCTCAGGACGTGATACTGGAGGAACTGGTGCAGCATGTAGAAGAGGTTGTGATGCACCAACGTCTTGATCACCAGCTCGTAGAGGTAATGCTGCAGCACACAAAACAACACACTCGTAGGAACACAGAGAGAAGTTTGACCTGAGGAAGAGACATTTGTCTTTATTTGTACCTGCACGGTGATCTGGAACTGGTTCAGAGAGCGGATGTACTCCATCAGCACCGCTATGATGAACTTATGGGAAACACCCTGCAGAACACACACAGGCAGATCATTTAATTTAATTATAACGGAAACAGCTTATAGATTCAGATTAAACTGAACTGTGTCGTCAAAGACTTTGTTGTTGTAATGAAACTTTAAGTCCACACAGTTGATCTTCAGCGTTTTGACTTCAGAGTGCAGAAGAAACTCCAGATACAACACATATCTACAGTAAGTGTTGTTGTTGTGAAGATCTGTGGCTTCACTGACGTTCAAAATAAAACGTTCTTTTTAGTCCCACGACGGGGAAATTTAAAAGTCGTCTTCACCCATAAGAACCCTTTTTCTCCTTTAAGTAAAATTATAGAGGGATATAAAACAGACTAAATGGACCACAAGGATTTCTGAACTCCCAATAACATTTATAGAAATGTGCTATAAAAAAAAAATCAGGATAAAGGCGCCAAAACGTGCTAAATGTGTTTCCGTACCTTCTTCTCTGTGAACGACGACAGGACGTGTGTGTACATGTCCGACTGGTCGATGACCGCCTGCGTTCTGACTGGGCGTTTGTGGGCCGCGCTGCCTCGGCTCGGACCGGACTCCATCGCCTGCGGACGCAAGTGTGTCGGATTAACAAGCAAACGTGGCTCGTAGGAACGCGTGTGCAGGTCTGTGGTGTGGCCACTCACCACGGTGTAGGTCTGCTCCGCCTCCAGGTACTCTTTATACACCTGGTTGAGTTTGTCGAACACGGTCGCCACCACGGGAAGACTTCCCTTCTCGCCGCCCTCCAGAACTGAAGAACCACACAGAAACTTTAGCTTCGTTTCACTGCAGCTTTCATGGAGGAGCACTGGTTTGTTTTCAGGTCAGAAAGGCTCCAACAGACCACCAGAAGAAGATTTTCTACATTTGGAGGCTTCCTGTGCCTCAGCTGCACACTTTCTCTGCAGTGTCTTGATAAAAACTGATTAACAGACAGACAGACAGACGTACTCTGCGAGCAGACAGACAGGATGACCATCTTGCAGTCTCTCCGTCGTAGCAGGAAGTCCATCAGTTTTCCTTTGTCCTGAAGCAGGTTGACAGTTGGAGGTAACTTCACCTGCAGGTACCACAAGAAACCTGACACACAGAGACAGACTCATTTATATGTTCAGACAGAATAACAATAACGTCTACACATGTTGATAAAAGATAGTTGGTCTTTACCGCCAATGTGATTTAATAAACTGGTAACAAACACAAGCAAGTATATGAAAATTCGTCATGGTGGAAAGTGGAGAAAACATTTGTCAGACAGAGAAAAACATCTTTTATGCTTCAGCTGCCTTGTAAAGTTAAATCTCTCTTCCCTGAAGTAAAATTACCATTTTTGTCAATGGAGTCTGGTGTGTTTGAAGAGAGCGATATAACAGCTATTTGTAGTAACAAAACAGATCTCACAGGTTTTTATCTTCCACTTTCATCCATCAAAATAAAATAAAATGATAGATAATGAGATGTGAGCTGGTCAAAGCGTCCACAGCTGACAGTGTGTGTGTTCTTTCCACACCTTCGCTGGCACTGATGATGATGTCGGGCTGGAAGACGCTCCAGGAGGAAGAGTCTGGAGTTTAATGGTTAAAGGTCAGCGTGCGGCATGTTTAAAAACTGATAGACAAACATTTTTGTTGTTTTTATTACAGGTGAAAGGATACAGAGTTGGCAAGGTACTGGAGGCTGAGAGGGAACAACTGCTGGACCTGAAACAGGAACAAACACTCAGTATAGATTCAGCAGCACACTATAAATAACCTGACTCTGTGTGTGTGTGTGTGTGTGTGTGTGTGTGTGTGTACCTGACAGTGGTATCCTGTAGGGGTGTATGGAACGGGCAGGTAGGACAGGTTGGTGTGTGTTGACAGCACAGTCTGGCTCCTTCAGCTTGATGTCAAAGATCAGCGACGTCTGATACACACAGTAAAAACAACTTGAATAAAAGTATTCAGATCATTTTTAAAACCCACAAACAGCCATTCAGTTCAAAGCCGCCAGACCCCATTGACAAAAACACTAATTTTACACAGGAGCTCCTGGTCTACTGCTGCTTCAATCAGTTAGTTCGTTTGTGTTATTGTGTGACTTTGGTGTTTTAGATGGTTTGTTTGTTTGTATTGTTGTGTGTTATACAAATCTTATTTTGGATCTGAACTAACTGATGGAGGCAGCAGAAGACTGACAGCTCCTGTGTCCTGTGAGCTAAAATCCCTGTTTTAGTGAATGTAGTCTGGTGTGTGTGCAGAGAGCGATATAACGGCTGTTTGTGGTTAAACCAAAAGGATCTTCCAGCTGTTAGATACATATAGAGCAGCAAAAACTACTTTATATTTCCCTTTGCGATGTAGAACAAGTACATCAGGATGTGAGGAAATTAATTTGACTACTTCCAGACCTGTGAGCTCTGGTGATGAACCACCACCAGGTTGTCCACGATGTTCAGGGCAAACTTCCCCGTCGTGTTCAGCTTCAGCACGTGACTCTTCTTACACGCACCCTCCCTGCACACACACACACACACACACACACACACACACACACACACACGAAATTCAACATCAATAAAACTGTTAATTTTTTAAAGCTTGATTCGATGTCACACTCCTCCTGATCATTTAGGGGCCAATACTGATCACAGCCTTATATTTATCTGTACTTAGCTTAATGATGCTGTCAAATAGAAATTAGATGTTAAAATAAAGTTATTAAAGATTTGCTGCCTGTCATCATTACGTGTGTGTGTGTGTGTGTGTGTGTGTGTGTGTGTGTGTACCTTGGTAGGTGGTATAGCACCACCTCTGCACTGGGACTGTTGGCCGTTCTGGAGTGATGCTTCAGGTACATGACGAACAGCTGACCGTAACTACGGAGACACACCGACAGCGATCAATAACCAAAGAGGGAACACGAAATAACGACAGGTCTGAGGGCGGCTTGCGTACATGGTTGCCATGGCGACGTCCCTCTCCGACAGACTGAGTTTGGCGGGTTTGGGGACGACCGGCAGCTCGATCTCAAACTTGGACATTTTGGACATGGTCCCATTCTGGAAAACAAACATAGAAGTTAGAAAGAAGGGACAAACGTTTTCAGTTCAGAGTTCCTACTAGAACATGTTAATATGCTGTAATGTTAAAAAAACACATTATTATTCTCATACTGTTCTTTTCACCTTCTTTCTGATTGCTCCATTTTTGCTCCTGTCTCTTTAAGGACCCCCCCCCCCCCCACTGCTCTGATTGGTCAGCTCCCTGCTAACACGTTAGCCAAGCAACACGCTAACGCTAAACAAGGTCGTGTGTCATGAGAGTCAACATGGCCGCCAGCGACTTCATCCATCAAAACAGTAAACAGTTGTTTGAATCGTCAACATTAGATAAAGAAGTTCACGAGTTATCACTTGGTTGGATTATGAGAAGGCGGTTTTGCCCCAGAAGGTGAAACGACAACCAAACCATCAGAAGTCAAAGGAGATAAAATGAGAGCTGTGAGATGAAGGTCTGCTCACCCTGAAGGCGAACGGCTGCAGGATGTTTCCCTGCACGGTGGTGGACAGCAGGATGACGGCCGTCTCCGGGCAGTACTGGTACCAGTTCACGTTGATGCTCTGACTCTTCAGCAGCTTCAGGCTGCGCTTGTCCGGAAACACCTGAGGAGACGCACGAAAAGGTGACTCAGCACACACAGACAACTAAACTTGACCACCACTGTGTGTGGCGGCCATTTTAGGACATCTCAGACTCTTGTCCGAGGTCGGGCATCCATCCATCGTCTATGCAGATTACCCTTCAGAGGGGCTGGAGCCAATCCCAGCTGAGTTTAGGTGAGAGGATCTAACATTTGTTTTTTTATTCTGGCTAAAATGTGTCTGAAAATCTAAATCCGTCAAATATCTGCTGACAGTCACTGATCGGCCCTGATTTAAATCACATGCAGCCTCTTTTTGACTTCTTCTAATAATAATGAATAATACTCAAGATGTGCTGCTGGAATATACCATTAAAAGTCTGCATGGGGCTTTTATTTTGAAAACATTATCTTTGCCGTTTGTCTGACTTCCTGCCTGGATCACCTGGTAGAACTCGATCCCCTGATCGGTGATGAAGACGATCTCGTTCCAGTTGGTCCAACAGAAACCCAAGACGTTTGCGTTCTTCGTCTGCAGGACAAACAAAACACAACGCCCCAACAGTTTATTCACTCGTTAGCTAATCTTCATCCTCTTCATCCTGGTTTCTCCTCACTGCTCAGTCTGAAAGCAGGAAAAAGGAGGAGGGACATTTTGAAATAAACAGGCTGAAGATAACGTAGCTTACCTTGCATTCCTGAGTGAACTCTGTGTGAGGATAGTCTGGTATGAAGTTGATAAAATCCTACAAAGCAACAGAAAATCAACAGTTTAGAGTTCAGACACAAGATATAAAGCTTTTCTTTAAAATAAGTGACATTACGGCACATTTCTAGTCGATGGTGTCGTTCAGCCAGACTCACCACAGATTTTGAGGTTCTTTGCACTGCCAGGATCTTATTTCCAATAGAGAACTTGATGCATTTCACTTCTCCTTTATCGTCCATCCTGTTACATGATCGATAGACGTGATTACTGTTAACACATTTCACACCTCGAGCACTATCTGTCCATATCCTGGTGCCACTGACAGGCTCAGAGTGTTATTCTAAGTGTGTGACAGCATCATGGAAAGGATCCCTACAGAGAGAGACCTGGAAGATCCTTTTGGTTTAACCACAAACGGCACACACACCAGACTACATTCACTAAAACAGGGATTTTACCTGGCAGAACACAAGACATGCTAGTCTAGTTGCTGTGACTTTGGTGTTATAAAGAGTTAGTTTGGATCTGAACTAACCCTTTTAAACACCAAAGTCATACAATAACACAAACAAACTAACCAATTAAGGCGGCAGGAGATCAGCAACTCTCGTGTTCTGCAACTTAAAAGTTGCTGTTTTGTCAATGGAGTCTGGTGGCTTTAAACTCAGTGATCTGAAGGCTGTTTCTGGTTGAACAAAAAGGATCTTACAGGTATAAATAAAGAGTCCCAATGTATTCATCTCCATCACTGCACCCCCTTTGGAGTTCCTACACATGTTGAGGTACCTGAAAGCAACGCTGCTCTTATCATCAGGCCCTTTGACCACCACCCCCGTGGCTCCACCTGAACGCACCGCAAACACCTGCAGCCACAAAACCAACATGAATAAAACATTGCTGTCCATCAAACATTACTGTTTTTTTGTTTTTGGGTGGGGGGATTTTATAGGACTGTACGATGCCCAATAATACTGATTTATTATTAATAATAACATGAGCACTTCAACTTTAGATTTTTTCTGCATATTTACATAACATTTTAAATGCAGACAAAACTAAAACATTTGAAGAACAAAACAGCAAATTTCTTCATTTAATCCATTTAACAATGAGACAAAACCAAAAATACCATCAAATGTGTGTAGAAAGAGAAGAATTAATCAATAAAGTAGAATAAAATCCAAGATGGTTTATTTGTTTCCCATGTGCTTCAGACACTTTAACTAATTATTAATTACAAATAAAACATTTAAACAGAGAACTCTATTTTATTATAATATAATATTCTAAGCACTTTGTTAAGGCTGCATTTATCAAATATTATATGATAATTAATCAATTTATCTGTAACATGTAAGAAAACTGTTACAAATTGCTGTTATATTTCACAAAGTGCCAAACTGACTTTATCATTTTGTTTGTTTTAACATGTGCGACAAATAAAAACAGCAAATATTTGTTTTAGTTCTGATTCATTTTAAATCTGCATTTAGTTACCCAGCACTTATAATTACATTAAACGTGTCTTTACACTCAAACCCTTAAATACTCGTCTAAAGCTTTTATTTATACAGTTTTTCTTCCCTTTTTTAAAAAAATATATAAAATATGTATTAATGTCAGTAATAAATAGAAAAGCAGCTATAGGGATCAAATCTTTATGTGTTTACACTGAAGTTTTCTGCAGTTAAATCTAAAGATATACTAACTGCCAGTCTGGTCGGAGCCTTAATCAAACACAGTGTAGTTTAAAATCATAATTTTATTGGTTTATTTTAAATTTCACAGTGTTTTAATGAGTTAAAGCTCCTGTGCAGGTGTTTGTTTTTAACCTAGCTACTATGCTAACTATTGTTTTTATATGAAAATAAATGAACATCAAGTAAACCTGAAAACTGTAAGTCAGTAAAATGACTTTAATGTGATTAAAAGAGAGTTTCTGTTCACTTTATTTCGTCTTAAAGCTCTTTAAACGGGCAAACTATCGGTTAGCTTGGCCAACCTAGACTAGCTGGGTTAGCTAGCTAGCTACGGGTTAGCCACAGCGATGCTAACTAGCTTTAGCTCACCTGCTTGTTCGCCTCGTCGAAGAAGACATTGTTGACGCTCGAGGCGTGTTCAAACTGCACGGGGCTCTCGCAGAGCTCCAGGTAATGTTCCTCGCTCATCGTCGCGCTCCGCTCGGCCTCTTTATCGCTGTTTTAACCTCAAATCGGCGCCTTGACAGCAGCAGCGGCGAAACAGGAAGAGCAGCGTCAGGCGGCGGCCATGACACTTCCGCTGTGCGCCTTCACAATAAAAGCGGGGAGAAGAAATGCACTGCAGATTTATTTCCTGTGTTTGCATGAATATCTAGATACAATAAGTAACCTGTGAATTTGACTTTGATTGCTCTTGAAAAGTTGCTGTTTTTATTTTCTATTTCATACACTTATAATTATTGTTATTATTGTTTTTTGCATTTATCCGTATGTATTCATTGTACTGCCTGCTTATCCACATCTTTCAAAAATAACTACGCCTGAAATCTACATATTTACTTTCTCAATTTGGACCAATTTACTGCACTCAAACTATAACTTTTATCTTTTATTTTATTCAATTTCAGTTAATATTTTTCAGTTCAGTTCAGTTTTGTCTGTTTAATTCATTTATGTATGTTTGATGGATGCTACACACATGTACATTTAATTATTTATGTGAATACCTGTAAGTTATGACATTTAACTTCATACTTTCCAGTATTTTGTTTCTATTTAATGGAAACTTTTTCCCTTTATTGTCCCTTTACTGTTCAGACTTTATTGATCAAACAGCACAACTATGGTTGTCGTTAGTCATTTTTTAGCTGAGATTATTTTGTTTTTATAACTCCATATTGATTTTATAATCCCCCCAAGTAAACATACAATAAAAAGTGAAAATATATTTGGACATCAAACTTTAGCACTTTCATATGGACACATGAAAGAATTCAGATTTATAGATACTTTTACTCTGGAGGACCCCAACCGGAAGCGTTCTGGTTTTTGCCATCAGGTGTCATGTGACCGCCTGACGATCACGTGCAGACTAAGGACGTCACAGCTTCAGTAACTTTCAGGTGAACAGAACAAACCTGAGTGTTTCACTGATAATTAACACAATTTTTCAAATTAAAACAAATAAAAACAAACAGAGGTTTTAATCTTGATCTTCAGCTTTTAATGTCTCCGCTGATCTGCAGTTTCACACAGAGCACCACAACGAGGCAAATCGTACAATAAAACCAAGCTGTGAAGAGAAACCTTCTTTTTATTTTTTTAAATCATCATTTAAAAACACACCATAAGCGACAAGCTTTTCCTCTAAGAGCTACTTTAACCACCGCAAACATCAAACTGTTTCCACCTGCTGCATTCAATGACACAATTACATGAATTTAATTTACTTGCCTTTGTTTGTTTGATAGTTTCATTTATGCGTCAATTTCAGGTGTTTTACATTTAATAACCTGCTTTAAAACTCCTCTGTGACCTCTGACCTCCCCGTCTTCCATACGTGACCCCTGAAACTGTCTGAAGCGACACAGAGCGACGGACAAAAACACAAACAAACAGAAGCGGTGTGTCCCGTCACTTTTATCTCTGGTTTCCTCTCAGTGAATCAGTGACTGAGCAACTGATGAGAATAAACGAGTGAAAGAAAACTCCAGAAACAGAAAAAAGCGACTAAAGTAAACAGACGCAGAGTTAGTGCTGGGTACCAAACCTCAAATCTATTTTTTTTCAAATATATTTTTAAGCTTTTTATTGAAAGATAATTGGTGTTTTTACACCTGGGCTCTTACTGTTCATATCCTGGTGTCTACATGACAGGTAGGTACTAAAAGTGTTGGAATTGGTCCAGTAGATCACCTCAGCTGTGCACTGACAGGCTCAGAGTGTTATTCTAAGTGTGTGACAGCATCATGGAAAGGATCCCTACAGAGAGAGACCTGGAAGATCCTTTTGGTTTAACCACAAACAGCACACACACCAGACTATATTCACTAAAACAGGGATTTTAGAGAACAGGACACAGGAGCTGCTGCTCTGCTGCTGCCTCCATCAGTTAGTTAGTTTGTGTTGTCATGTGACTTTAAAGTTAGTTTGGTATTTGTGACACACAATACGACAAACAAACTAACCAACTGAGGCAGCTGTAGACCAGCTACACTCATGTGTCCAGAGAGGTAAAATCCCTGTTTTAGTGAATGGAGTCTGGTGTGTGTGCTGTTTGTGGTTAAAGTTGTCCCGAAGGATCACGTTGCAGCCGTTGCAGCCCGTTTGGTGGCTGCTGGCTGAGGTGATCTACTGGACCAGTTCCAACACTTTTACTACCTACCAGTCACTCAGACCACAGGATGTGGACACAGAGGAGCCAGGGTTAAAACTGCAGAATTACCCTTTAACTCTCATTTCCCTAAATTCAGCCTGAATCCAGTGGAAATGTTTCCTGTTTACACACGTCTCTTTAAGATGAAACACAAACCAGAATCGACGTCAGGAGACGTCAGCTCAGGACGCTCCGTCCTGGCTGAATTTGGGGGGGTCAGTGGGGTGGTGGCAGGGGTGGAGGGGGAGGCGCCGCGGTCCCCCAGGGGCCTCCTCCATTCATCTCCTCTTTACAGCGTTTTCAACACAGCGGGATCGTGAAGAGCGAGCGAGCCGGACAAGCGGGCGTTAATCATCAGCGTCGGGTTTTAAAGGAGGGTCGCCGTCTTCAGAGGCCACGGGGAAGGTTTTCTTCCCTCGCCGCTGCACGTGATCTTCGTTCCTCTTCTCCAACGCCACAATCTGTCAGAGAGCACAGGGAGCGTTTAACCGCCGGGTTAAAGTCATAGCTTTTTCTTAAAGGGACAGCTCACCCAAAAAGCCATAGCAGGAACTATTTTCTACCGAACTACATCCGCCAACCATCTTGCCGCCTCGTGGACGAGAGGCTCGTGCTCGTGACTGCTCAGCCGAGGACGGCGCCGTTAGAGGTCATGCCCCAATGCTGCTACGAGCACGAGTCGAAAAAACTGGTGAACTGTCCCTTTAAAGTTGTCTGAACACTCGTTCCTGCTGTTGTTACCTCGGCGATGAAGTCGGCCTCTTCCTCAGTGCCGATAGGGATGTTCAGCCCGCTGACGGCGTTGAAAAGCTCGTACACACTCATCGCCTCGCTCACCCCTCGCTTCTGGAAAAACTGTGACACACACACACCACACACACACACACACACACACAGAGTTTCAGATTTTAGATTAAAAGAGTGAAAATGAGAAAAAAAGTGAGTTGGAGGAGGGAAGCGCCCGTTACCGTGGAAACGTTCCTGCAGTCTCTGAAGAGGAACTGGAGGCCGTGAGGGTGGGTGGGTTCAACGGACTGACTGACATCTATCAGCCACACCTGCAACACACACACACACACACACACACACACACACACACACACACACACACACACACACACACACACACACACACACACACACACACACACACACACACACACACACACACACACACACACACACACACACACACACACACACACACACACAGGTGAGAGCGGCAGTGTGTGAAGACAGGAGGAGAAAAGGAAGAGGAAAGATGAAGAGCAACGAGTTAACATGCAAACTAGAATGGGAGGAAAGAAAGAAAATCAGGGACTAGAGGCTGAAGTGGAAGAGTAGGGAGAGGAAGAGGAGTCGTCGTACCTTCCCCTCGTACCACAGCATGTTGTATTCACTGAGGTCAGCGTGAACCAGGTTACACTGTTGATACAAGAGCTGCATCACCTGCACACACACACACACACACACACACACACACACACACACACAATAAAACTGTTAATCAGGGAGAGAACTCTACTACCAAATACTGCAAGTACCTGCTGTAGTACCAGCAGTAGTACCTGCAGTAGTACCTGCAGCAGTACCTGCAGCAGTACCTGCAGTAGTACCTGCAGTAGTACCTGCTGTAGTACCTGCAGTAGTACCAGCAGTAGTACCTGCTGTAGTACCTGCTGTAGTACCTGCTGTAGTACCTGCTGTAGTACCTGCAGTAGTACCTGCTGTAGTACCTGCTGTAGTACCTGCAGTAGCACCTGCAGTAGTACCTGCTGTAGTACCTGCAGTAGTACCTGCAGTAGCACCTGCAGTAGTACCTGCTGTAGCACCTGCTGTAGCACCTGCAGTAGTACCTGCTGTAGCACCTGCTGTAGTACCTGCAGTAGTACCTGCAGTAGCACCTGCAGTAGTACCTGCTGTAGTACCTGCAGTAGTACCTGCAGTAGTACCTGCTGTAGCACCTGCAGTAGTACCTGCTGTAGCACCTGCTGTAGCACCTGCTGTAGCACCTGCAGTAGTACCTACAGTAGTACCTGCTGTAGTACCTGCAGTAGTACCTGCTGTAGTACCTGTACGTACATGTAGGACCTGGTAGAAGGCGTTCTTCATGTCCTCTGAGCTCAGATGGACGTCTTTGAGTTTGGGAGCAGGAACGTGGTCTTTACCGATGAACGACATCACCAGGATGTGTTTCTTCAACAGCACCGCCTCCGGACAGGGAATCTCCGCCTTCTTCATCCTACAAACAAACACACAAACAAACACACAAAATAAAATAAAAGCCCCCGTGCAGACTACGTGTGAGTGGTGAGTGGGGGGGTGTTTACCTGGTCAGGTTGTGCATCTCCTTCTCGGCCCACAGCCTGATGACCTTGCGCGGGTTCAGCTTGCTGAAGCGATCTATGAAGCGGTAGTCGTCTTTGATGTATCGGTCTCTGTTCTTGAACTCGTTGAGCGTCGTCTTGAACACCTTCAGCACCACCTCGTCAGGGACCGGCTGCTCGTCCAGGCTGACGGACAGACGGATACACAAAACAACATGGTGGAGGTGAAGTCATTTACCATTTTATAACCTTTTTTCCTCCTCCATCCTCTCAGTTTTTGCATAATCCGTGGCTTTTCCCTCAGCGTCTGCGCGTTTCCTGGAAAGGCTTTTTAAGACCCACAGGAGATTCGCTCACCTCCCTCCGTCGGCATGGAAGACAACGGACTCCTTTCCTGTGCTGATGCAGCCGTTGATTTTCTCCAGCACGCCGGCGCTCACCATCTTATACATGAGCAGGCGAGTGCGAGGGTCCACCGCTTGTTCCTGAGGAGAAAAGGAAGGAAGAGTTTTAAAGTTTCAGCTGAAAAGAAGCGGGATCAGTGTGCGTGTCGCCGGCTGTCTGAACGTACGGCGGTCGAGTGCTCCTTCTTCTCGTGCAGTCTGGCGCTGCGTCTCTGCTCGCTGTAGCAGTGCTGCTTCAGAGAGTTAAACACCTGGTTGGACAACTTGAGGTCCATCCCCAACCCGTCCCCGACATGGACCTCTGGAGCAAACTGGAGGAAGAGGAAGAGGAAGAGGAAGAGGAAGAGGAGGAACGGTCAGTGAGTCAGACGGTTTTTTTAAGGAAAGCCAGAAAAAAGCAACAGGAAGTGATATTTCTAACACGAACCTGTCCACAGACTTTTCCCTCAGCACAAATCATTGTTAATTGTTCAATTACAGGTTGAAAATGATAATAATAATAACTTTATTTGTTTAGCCTTTAAAAACAGAGTCAAAGTGCTTTGAGAGAAAAACAGGATACACAGGGAGCAAAAAAAGTGCCAAACAAAAGCTTTAAGAATAAAAATGAATTCAAAACAAGAAGAAAAAGACGAAAACCGGAGAGAGAAGGCGGGCGAGGAGATAAGACATTAAAACATTAATAAATGCAAATATAAACACGTACAAATAAAAGAAAAAGAGCAAAAATAAAAAAAATTAGGGATAAAAACCAGTGCAGAGTAAAAATACATGAAGACGACGACATCATGTGAAAGCGAGTTTATAAAAATGGGTTTTAAGTCGAAGGACCTCGATGACAAACAGCTGTTAGCTTCCATGCTAACTAGCTCCGGACTTTCTATCTTAACAGGCGCCGCCATCTTGGTTTTTTGGCTAATAAATCAAGTGAGAGGTCCTGATGATATTTTAGATCTCCAACTTCAAACATGCAAAAAAATAAAGATGTTTTTAGGTCTATTGAGGGATGTAAACACGGCTTCCTGTGTGTGTGTGTGTGTGTGTGTGTGTGTGTGTGTGGTCTTACGTTGTCCATGCGTGCCGTGTTCTTGCGGCCGCAGGTCACCTCGTCATGTTTGGTGGTGATGTTCTTGCCCTTCCCGGTGAAGCCTCTCCTCGGTGTAGTCTGGGGCTTTTCTACTCGATCACACACACACACACAGATTATATCTTCTTATATTGATAAAACAGGACTGATTCTAGAAATATACGTTTCCAACACTGTAGGTGGACAAAATAACAGGAACACCTTATAAGTCAACTGCCATAATGACCTGATCTAAAAGGTTAAACTCTGGTATTTTTAAATCCAGGCCCTATTTTTTAAAACATATTTTGAACTGATCCAGTGGATCACCTCAGCCAGCAGCTGTGACACGGGTGGTTTAACCATAAACAGCAAACACACCAGACTACATTCCCTAAAACAGGGATTTAACCCAAGAGTTGTTTGTCTATCACTGCCCCGATCAGTTAGTTTGTTTAGATTATTGTGCCACTCTGGTGTTTTAAAGGGTTAATTGGATCCAACACAGTATTTGTGAAACACACAATAACACAAACAAACTAACAGATCAAGGCAGCGGGAGACCAGAAGCTCCTGTGTTCTTGTGAGGTAAAATTACTGTTTTTGTCAATGGAGTCTGGTGTCTTTGAAGAGAACGATGGAACAGCTGTTGCCATGACACTAAAAACCTGTGCAGGCCGATTTGCTTCCATACAGATCAGGGGTGTTTCTGTTATTCTGCCCAGCCTCTGTAGGTACGTTACCTGCTCTGTAGGGGTCGTGTCTCGTGTCCTGCCAGTCCACCTCGTCCTCCGAGCTGTCGCTGTCTTCATACGGATGGACCATGCGGTAGTTCTCAAAGGAGATAGACACTGGACACGGACATCACGACTGACGTTACACACACTTTAAATCACTCAGGAGGGTTTTAATGTGCGTCGGACCGTTGTGCTCGTACCTTTGCTGTCTCCGTTGAACTTCCTCTCCTCCCGGCGGAGCTGATCGTCGCACTCGCGGTCAAACTGCATCTGCAGCATCTGTGCGAGCATCAGGTCACTGGTGGTGTCGGAAACCTCGTCGCACAGCAGCAGATCTGCTCCGGAGCTGAAACACACACCCAGAGAGGACGTCTCACTTCTGCCAACTTTCACTTTAAGAAACCATTTCACACCAAACACAGAGAGAACAAAGAGACAAACAAACAGCTTTCTGAGTTGATTATTTAGACGTTTATTTAGTTCGGTCTGCGTGTGGAACCTGGTAAATCCATGTGGTCTCTCTCTGCCTCAAAGACCAACATGAAACCATCACGGCAACAGATATGAATCCCCCCTCCAACTGTTTTTTATCTTTTACATGCAACTGTAATGTTTCTGTGTCTTGTTTCTATTGTGTTTTATGTCTCTGTAAAGCTCTCTGAACTGTCTGAATGGTGCGATAGAAATACATTTGCCTATCAACCCTTTTCTCACTCATTCTGCTTTAGTGACTTCTGGAACCTTCTAGCTGAGGTTGGACACATTTTAGGGACATGAAGAAGAAGAAGGTCCTCCAAGAAACGACGTCACCAGAAGAAGAAGCAGCGGCGAGGACGCAGAAGGCCACCAGGGGACCACGCGGCCTGTTTGATCGTGTTAGAAACACATTTAAAGCAGCAGAAGAAGAAACGCGGCCTGTTTGATCCCGTTAGAAACACATTTAAAGCAGCAGAAGAAGAAACGCGGCCTGTTTGATCCCGTTAGAAACACATTTAAAGCAGCAGAAGAAGAAACGCGGCCTGTTTGATCCCGTTAGAAACACATTTAAAGCAGCAAAAGAAGAAGAAACGCGGCCTGTTTGATCCCGTTAGAAACACATTTAAAGCAGCAGAAGAAGAAACGCGGCCTGTTTGATCCCGTTAGAAACACATTTAAAGCAGCAGAAGAAGAAGAAACGCGGCCTGTTTGATCCCGTTAGAAACACATTTAAAGCAGCAGAAGAAGAAAAGCGGCCCGTTTGATCCCGTTAGAGACACATTTAAAGCAGCAGAAGAAGAAAAGCGGCCCGTTTGATCCCGTTAGAAACACATTTAAAGCAGCAGAAGAAGAAAAGCGGCCCGTTTGATCCCGTTAGAAACACATTTAAAGCAGCAGAAGAAGAAAAGCGGCCCGTTTGATCCCGTTAGAAACACATTTAAAGCAGCAGAAGAAGAAAAGCGGCCCGTTTGATCCTGTTAGAAACACATTTAAAGCAGCAGAAGAAGAAAAGCGGCCCGTTTGATCCCGTTAGAAACACATTTAAAGCAGCAGAAGAAGAAAAGCGGCCTGTTTGATCCTGTTAGAAGCTCCAACATCAGTTTAACGACCAAACTAGCAGGAGAAACTCTCTGAAACTCTCCTGATGCAGAGAGGAGGATTGTCAGAGCAACTTCACAGTGGTGCCACACAGGTGGGTCACACACACACACACACACACAGGTAAAGCAGGTGGAACGTACTCGGCAAGTGTGGGGAAGGCCTGGTTCTCCTCCTCCAGCTGTCTGGCCAGCTGCTCGCTCATCACATCAGTCAGCGAACAGGCCGGAGCCGCCGGGGCCACCGACCCCCACGGGCTCTGGAAGAACAACCACACACACACTTGACATCAGGAGCCACTTCATTAGGTTTTCATCAATAAATCCTCCCTTCATGTCATGATTGAGTCCAACACATGCATATCAATGAGGGAAGAACAAATCATAGAAACACCTCCCATTTAAACACATTATGATTCAACAACCTGCAGCCTGAGAGAGAGAGAAAAAACACAGTATGAACTCAAAATTAACAGCAAAACATTTATTTGATTAATCAGTTAGTAGTTTGATCTATAAAATGTCAAAAAGTGGGAAAAAAAGGACAAACATGACGTCATAAAACTTCTCATTTTGTCCAAACTATGGTCCAAGATACTCTGTTTACAGTTCATTTAAGACTAAAATAAAAAGCAAATCCCCTCAATTGAGAAGCTGAAACAAGAGAATGACATGAAAACTGTAATTATTCAACGATTATTGACATATTTTCCACTAAATGTCCTGCAGATCAGCGTACAGATGAACTGAAAAATCACTCCTGCTCTAATTTGGTGTGTCTAACAAACTTACCCATTAAATTAATAATGAAAAAGCAGAATAAAGTGTACAGTTTAAGAAGAGGAGAGGTTATTCTGTGGTTTTATGGCACTGGTGAGTCATTACACCTGTAGGAGAGGACATGTTCAGACATGTTTCCTCACGTGTCTTCACATCATTCAGGGGATAAATTATTCTGAGTTTCCACATGTGTCTGTTTACATAAAATAAAAATGTACCCATGGCGACAATAAGCAACAGTGTGATGGTTTATACACTTAAATGGTTAAAAATCCACTTTAATCACTAATTATTCACATAATATTTACACACACATTTATTGTTAAGCAGCACTGCTAATGTTATCGAAGCTTATTTACATGTTTAACTTCCATGTTTTAACACCAAAATGTCTCCACCCAGGTTCACCGACAGCTGCTGACTGGTCTGTCCGCCCACAGCGAGCCTACTTCGGCCTTTTATGGAGAGAACCGCCGGGGAGGCCATGTTGGATAACAGCTAGCAGGCTAATGCTAACTTAGCTTCGTGACGCTAAACAACACCTGAAGAACACGGCCAGGTGTGCGGGCGTCTTACCTTTGGCGTCTCTGCTGCGACTCCTGTTTGATCCATGATTAGATTATCGATTAGTCGATTCCTTCCCCTGAAGAGTGAATGGTGGTTGTAGCCGTTGAGCTAACGTTAGCGCGCACTGAGGGCAGATTTGGCGACTAAAATGTCCCGAAAATGAGACAAACAACGAGGTTCCGCGGTGTGACACGTTCAGAGAACTGTTGTATAAACTTCGGTGGGTATAAAAAGATGATTTAGGAGTTGGTATCGAAGGGTTTTTTGGATGTTTTAAAGGTTGAAACGAGGCAGAGACGCTTCAGTGAGTAGTTTCTCAGCTGAGTGGACCTTGGCTCAAGCGGAAGTACGTCACATGCTTACGCACAGGATAACGTACACCTTCATAATAAAAGCCCTCACGCTGTTATCAGTAGGTATTTTAATTTAAGCTTTTGTATTTTACATCACAGTAAAAAGTGAATATTTTCCACTGTTAAATGGACAAAACAAGACATTTGAAGACGTCATATTCATATAAACTTATTCATTAATAAATTGTGAGAATAATGAACACATGCATTTATGCTGAAAAAAGTCCTGGATGTAAATTACAATAAATAATACATAATAATCAATAATTTTGATAAATAATGAACACTTTCATGGTGATATAACAGCATTTAAACAAAAATAGACACATTTATCACACATACTGGAAGGTTCACATACATTTAGTAGAAAAAAATGCTGTTATATAATGTAGAATTAGCTCTGCTATTAATATTAATATTATTATTTCTGTTGTTAGGAGCAGTAATGTTAATACTAATAGTAGTTTATTGTAAGATAAGCTTCGATTGATTGTGATTAGGAGAGATAATTAGAAGTCAATAAAAGAAAAAAATAGCCTACATATGCATAGAAGCGCGTACCCGCGTGCGCGCACCAGCCACAGCGTGCACGCGCACAACCTACAATCTGTCCAGGTTGACTCGTGAACGCGCGTGGCCGTCAGCTGCTGTCACAGCGTCCAGGTGCGTGCAGCCAGACGGCGTGAGCACGAGCACGACCGGAAGCCAGGGCAGAGGCCTTCAAAATAAAAGCACGGGGCAAGCGTGTTGGACCACACGAAGACTACTTGTTGTTCAGGTGAAAAATAAATCTGGTGCAAATAAAGAAGGTTTATTTTAGTGCCGTTATGAGAAGCTGATTGATAATAATCAATTAACTGACAACAACAACTCTGATGAATAATCTAAAAGATTAAATAAATGAGTGTTTTTTTGGTTTTATGACATAAATCAACATGTTCGATCTCTGATCTGTTGTTTATTCAGATGATTACAACCTATAACATTATTAGTATAATAACAAATAGTTTTTTTTGTTTATTTAAACCAATAAAACATAAATAACTAATTCCAAATAACCTCTATTAATGACAATGTTTTACATTTGTTCCGTTAATATTTCTAATATTTGTTTAACACATCTGTCTCTGTGATGTGTGTCCTTTAATTATATACACTATATCAATAATATATCACTACATATTGTGTATATATAAAATATACATACATACATTATATATCTGTGTATTACATTATTTTATTTATATCTATATCATATATTTTTATGATATATTACTATCTATCTATCTATCTATCTATCTATCTATCTATCTATCTATCTGTCTGTCTGTCTGTCTGTCTGTCTGTCTGTCTATCTATCTATCTATCTATCTATCTATCTATCTATCTATCTATCTATCTGTCCAGTGAGTGTATTTTCCTGTGAAAGAGGTGACCGGAAGTCTGGCACTTTATTTTGGTGACTTGCGGGCATCGGAGCATCCTGACGTCTTCTCGGAGCACAAAGTGAAAACGCATCGTCCTCCTCCCGCGTTATGATGCCCGCACGGATCCGCAAGGGCACACTTTAACCCCCCGACGCCTTCAGGGACGTTTGTCTTTTATTTCCGGCCGCTTGCTCGTTTTTTATTTTCTTGTTTTTGCCTAAATTTTTGGGCGCAGGAGCTCTTTGTGTGTCCGGATACCGATGGCCACCTCCGCCACCGTCCCCAGCATCAGCACCACCGGAGGGCCGGCGGGCCAGCCAGGACGGCCGGGCTGCAACCAGCACACCTAGCGGGTCGCTTCAGTGTGAGTGGTCCCACCTCATTCCACCTTAAATAATAATGATAAAAAATAAAATAAAAATCCACCTTAAGAGAATAAGACATTAAAAAAAACACCCACCAGCCTGCACCTTCATCCCGCTCACTTCTGGAGGAGGATGCTCTCACAGCTTTACCTCCTTGTGAGGACATCTGATGATCTCACACACACACACACACACACACACACACACACACACACACACACACACACACACACACACACACACACACACACACACTTTACCCTTAAACTGTCAGTTTTTAGGTCAATCTGAGAGACTTTATGTTAAATTTTAACATTTTTTTCCTTCAGTTTGAGCCACAGCAGTTTTTATTCACCTTTTTTTGAATTTAATATCAGAGCTGGAGATTTAAATTACAGCCCTGTGGGACCTTTGAGTGTCTCTCTCTCTCTCTCTCTCTCTCTCTCTCACACACACACACACACACACACACACACACACACACACACACACACACACACACACACTGGACTACATTACTGTTAATGGGTATGGAAAGCCAAAGGGGTCATAATTAATCTAATCCCCCCCCCATTGACTTTATAAAAGAGTTTATAAAAAAAAAGTCTTAAACCTGCATTCTTTCTGATGTCCAGCAGGGGGCGACTCCACTGGATGTCTGAATATGAATGTGATCAATCAGTTTATTGGTAATCACATATCATTGATTAGAAATGACACTGAGCTGGTAGTTTATTAGGAAAGCAGAAATCTATTACTAAACACTAAACACTCCTTGTTTCTAAAAACGGTCGTTTTCTTAATGAAGTTCTGTATTGAGGGTAGAAAAGTGCAGATAGTATTAATGTGTTGAAGAAGGTGAAGTTAATGGAGAACTATTTTCATTTTCATTTTGGCTTCAGCCTCTTTAAAAAAATAAAATCAAGAATTTGCTTCTTTTTAAATGTTTTGTATAATTTTAAACTGTAAACCTTTAATGGTTCAGCACAGCAGGATGTTCATTTAGTAAATTATGGTCCCATTTAGAGGAAGATACACCAGGAAGAGGGGGCGGGGCTTTAGGGCGGGGCTAACGGCTCACTGACCAATCAGAGGCGGGTCCTGTCTAAACCTAACCAATCAAAGACGTCACGTCTGGTTCCAAAACCAAGATGGCGGCGACCGAAATTCCAAACAAACTGACTTCATCAAGCTGCTGCAGCCCAAAGCTAGTTAGCACGTAAGCTAACACCAACAACCTATCAATGTGTCGCTGAAGAACAACCAACCACGACGTACGACTGCCTTGTGAACGGCCAATCAGAGGTGACTTTTGAAGCATGGATGTCACATTTGGCTCCAAAAACAACAAGATGGCGGCGCCCGTGATGTTGTACTCAAGGCTAACCAACAGGTGGCACCACGGCGGCTATGTCCACTTCTTATATACAGTCGATGTTTTAAGTAGTGTTTATTTGTTTGCTGTTTATAGAACAACTAAATATGAACAATTCCACACTTAAATACTGTGTGTTTTTATGTTTTTATGATATAAATTGATTATTTATTAGCTGTAAGTGTAGAAGAGCGTTTATGACTCCAAAGTCCAGGAGGAAAAAAATAAATGGGGACAAATTGTGACCCTTTTGGCTTTCCGTATGTGTGAGCGGCAGATGGGGTGGGGGTGGTGGGGTTACAGTGGGTGTGCAGGAGGTCACCTGAGGCACCGACCCCCACTTCAGATGGAGATAAAAGAACAGTTATTGATCCTGAAATTGATCAGTCTGAGAACAGATGCTCAGCGTCTGTAAAAGACCCGTTACAGGAACAAATACATTCAAATATAATAAAATGTACTAAATACTTTACAGCTGCAACAATTAGTTGATTAACTCACTAGTTGTTAACTACTTCAATAATTGATTAATCCATTTTAGTCATTAATTTTAAGAATAAAAGTCTAAATTCTCTGATTTCAGCTTCTTAAATGTGAATATTTTTATTTAATCATTTACTGGAACAAACTTCTACAGCATAATAACATTCAGCACACAACTATGTATTTTATTACGCTATAAATGAAACTGATCACTATTATCGTGTAATTTATTCCTGGTAATTATTTTAAATATCCTGATTATTTATTACTATGAATTATAGTAATTTCTTAACAACTACGTTTCTTTAACTTATTAAAATTGAAATATTCAACTTCATTAAATGTAGAGACAAACACAAATAACTAAATTTATTCTGAGGCGACTGAAAATACTTGTTTCTAAATGGTTGGCAGGAGTCTGCAAACAAAATACTGAGTTTAACCACCGTTAGCATACTGACAGCTACCATTAGCATACTGACAGCTACCTGTTAGCATACTGACAGCTACCATTAGCATACTGACAGCTACCTGTTAGCATACTGACAGCTACCTGTTAGCATACTGACAGCTACCATTAGCATACTGACAGCTACCATTAGCATACTGACAGCTACCTGTTAGCATACTGACAGCTACCATTAGCATACTGACAGCTACCTGTTAGCATACTGACAGCTTACTGTTATCATACTGACAGCTAAGTAGTAGCACACTGACAGCTACCTGTTAGCATACTGACAGCTAACTAGTAGCACACTGACAGCTACCATTAGCATACTGACAGCTACCTGTTAGCATACTGACGGCTAACTGTTATCATACTGACAGCTAACTAGTAGCACACTGACAGCTACCATTAGCATACTGACAGCTAACTGTTAGCATACTGACAGCTACCTTTAGCACACTGACAGCTACCATTAGCACACTGACAGCTACCATTAGCATACTGACAGCTAAACTTTAACATACTGACAGCTAACTGTTAGCATATTGACAGCTAACATTAGAATACTGAGTGATAGCTTACTAAAAGCTAACATTAACACACTAACTATTAGGATACAGACAGCTAACCATTAGCATACTGAGAGTTAGCTTACTGACAGCTAACTGTTAGCATACTGAGAGGTTCTGTGACAAAGAGCTGCCCTTGGTCAAAATGAGTGCTGAAAAGTAAAATGTTATAATAATAATAATAATTATTATTATTATTTTAATCATTATTGTGATTATTGGAACTGTTTTGTAATAAAACGGGTGTTTTTGTGTTTCATGCTCCTAAACTCTTCATGTTTCCTCTCTCCAGGCTGAGGAGGCCCACATCAGACCGAGCTGCCTTAACCGACCTCTGACCTTTCTCTGACGCAGCGCTCATCGTCATCATCGTCGTTGTCGTCGCCGTCGTCGTCATGGCGACGCAGAGAGCCGCTCCATAAAAACCTGGAACCAGAATCTGAACAATGTCAGAGAGCAGGAGGAGGAGGAGGGAGCTGTGAGACGGGAAGAAGGTCAGGACAAATGTGCTGATCATTAACCAATCAATCAATAAAATAAAAAATAAAAAACAGCGTAACAGCATCAAAAACCAAACGCAGCGGTGACGATTGTCGCTTTCTAATCACCACGATTGTCTCCCACTGACCAAACCTGGAGTTCCCTGTATCATCGTCAACGTGGAATTTAAACTCAAAGACAGCGAATACGATTGTGCCGATCAAACGGGCAAAGAAAACCAAATTAACGGCAGAGCCACGAATGATTGTACAGCGGAACAATCAGCCAAACCAAACGGCCCACAAGTCGGATTAAAAAAAAAACTCAAAAGGTGGAAAAACATAATCCGCCTTTTTGATCCGAGGGACTGCAGATTGTAGAGAGACACACGTTTTGGGCGCCATGATGACGCACCTGCACGCCGGGCTGAGCTCGGAGACGACGGAGAAGGCTCGTCTGGAGCTGAACGAGAACCCGGACACCCTGCACCAGGACATCCAGCAGGTAGGCGGCTAACGCTAACGCTAACGGGAAGCTACAAACTGAAACTTGTCGCCATGTGACACGTTACAAATTAACCCTATGAAGCCTGAACCATGAAATAATTGCCAGAAAATGCAAATTTTTAACAAATTACTAAAAAATTTAATATCAATTTGCATATATGAGTTTTAATTTGTATCATTTTTGCTAAAATCCGGCATTTTTGTGCAATTTTTTGCTCACAGTTTATCTCAATCAAAGAAAAACATACAAAACAGATAAAATACAAAAAATATCTCCTCTCCTGTTTCCTTCCTTATCTACATTTGTTTCCTTCCTTGTCTCCTCTTCCGTTTCCTACTCCTTCCTTATCTACTCGTTTCCTTTCGTGTCTCCTCTCCTGGTTTCCTTCCTTATCTACTCTTGTTTCCTTCCTTGTCTCCTCTCCCGTTTCCTACTCCTTCCTTATCTACTTGTTTCCTTCCTTGTCTCCTCTCCTTGTTTCCTTCCTCATCTACTCTTGTTCCCGTCCTTGTCTCCTCTTCTGTTTTTACTAATAATAATGAATTCACTCCCGTGTTTCCGTCCGCGTTGATTCGAGGTGCGCGACATGATCGTGACGCGGCCGGACATCGGTTTCCTGCGGACTGACGACGACTTCATCCTGCGTTTCCTGAGAGCCCGGAAGTTCGACCAGGTGGAGACCTTCAGGCTGCTGGCCCAGTACTTCCAGTTCAGGCAGCAGAACCTGGACATGTTCCAGAGCTTCAAGGTCTCACCTGCGCTTTCACTATAAGTCGTAGAAGTTATCGTACGCCGCCTCCCGCTCAGCAGTCTGTGTGTGTGTGTGTGTGTGTGCTTGTGTGTGTGTGTGTCTCTCTCAGGTGGACGACCCAGGTATTAAGCGAGCGCTGATGGATGGTTTCCCAGGTGTTCTGGAGACTCCGGACCAACATGGCCGAAAAATCCTCATCCTGTTCGCCTCCAACTGGGACCAGAGCAGGTAACACACACACACACACACACACACACACACACACACACACACACACACACACACACACACTATTGATTGAAAACACAAAGAGCCTAATGAGTCACTTCTGCACTCAGACTGAAAATAGACCAGAACACACACAGTCAATAGAATCTATTGTTGTAGTTAAGACCTACAGCATCACACTCTGTTTAACTATTGATTAGCTAATGATATACACACACACACACACATACACACACACACACACTCTCTGCTCTTCCTCCTCCATCAGGAACTCGTTCACAGACATCCTGCGGGCGATCCTGCTCTCCCTGGAGGTGTTGATAGAGAACCCGGAGCTCCAGATCAACGGTTTCATCCTCATCATCGACTGGAGCAACTTCTCCTTCAAACAGGCCTCCAAGCTCACGCCCAACATCCTCAAACTGGCCATAGAGGGCCTCCAGGTAACTAAAAACACCTGAAACTGGCCATAGAGGGCCTCCAGGTAACTAAAAACACCTGAAACTGGCCATAGAGGGCCTCCGGGTAACTAAAAACACCTGAAACTGGTCACAGAGGGCCTCCGGGTAACTAAAAACACCTGAAACTGGCCACAGAGGGCCTCCAGGTTAACTAAAAACACCTGAAACTGGTCACAGAGGGCCTCCAGGTTAACTAAAAACACCTGAAACTGGCCACAGAGGGCCTCCAGGTTAACTAAAAACACCTGAAACTGGTCACAGAGGGCCTCCGGGTAACTTAAAACACCTGAAACTGGTCACAGAGGGCCTCCGGGTAACTAAAAACACCTGAAACTGGTCACAGAGGGCCTCCGGGTAACTTAAAACACCTGAAACTGGCCACAGAGGGCCTCCGGGTAACTAAAAACACCTGAAACTGGTCACAGAGGGCCTCCGGGTAACTAAAAACACCTGAAACTGGTCACAGAGGGCCTCCGGGTAACTAAAAACACCTGAAACTGGTCACAGAGGGCCTCCGGGTAACTAAGAGCACCTGAAACTGGCCACAGAGGGCCTCCAGGTAACTAAGAGCAACTGAAACTGGCCACAGAGGGCCTCCGGGTAACTAAGAGCACCTGAAACTGGCCACAGAGGGCCTCCAGGTAACTAAGAGCACCTGAAACTGGCCACAGAGGGCCTCCAGGTAACTAAAAATACCTGAAACTGGCCACAGAGGGCCTCCGGGTAACTAAGAGCACCTGAAACTGGCCACAGAGGGCCTCCAGGTTAACTAAGAGCACCTGAAACTGGCCACAGAGGGCCTCCGGGTAACTAAGAGCACCTGAAACTGGCCACAGAGGGCCTCCGGGTAACTAAGAGCACCTGAAACTGGCCACAGAGGGCCTCCGGGTAACTAAGAGCACCTGAAACTGGCCACAGAGGGCCTCCGGGTAACTAAGAGCACCTGAAACTGGCCACAGAGGGCCTCCAGGTAACTAAAAACACCTGAAACTGGCCACAGAGGGCCTCCAGGTAACTAAAAACACCTGAAACTGGCCACAGAGGGCCTCCAGGTAACTAAAAACACCTGAAACTGGTCACAGAGGGCCTCCAGGTAACTAAAAACACCTGAAATTGGTCACAGAGGGCCTCCAGGTAACTAAAAATACCTGAAACTGGTCACAGAGGGCCTCCGGGTAACTAAGAGCACCTGAAACTGGCCACAGAGGGCCTCCAGGTTAACTAAGAACAGTTATCGATAACTTTAATCATCAATATTTATAGTTACTGATATTTTGATTACAGACTTTTTAAATCCTCCTTTTGTCTCCTCTCCTTGTCTCCTCTCCTCCTCTCCTTGTCTCCTCTCCTCGTCTCTTCAGGACAGTTTCCCCGCCCGGTTCGGAGGAATCCACTTTGTGAACCAGCCGTGGTACATCCACGCCATGTACACCATCATCAAACCTTTCCTCAAAGACAAGACCAGGAAAAGGGTGACACCTTGTTTCCTCCCTCCTTCCTTCCTCCCTCCCTCCTCCCTCCCCCTTTTTCATGTCACACTTCCTGTTTTGATCTCTTCTTTTCTTACCTTTTATCTCTTTCATGTTCGACTTCATCACTTTTACAGTTTCTGTCTTCTCTCTCTTTGGATTAACACCCTCCTGATTTCCTCTCCTCGTCTCCTCCTTTCCTCCTCTCCTCGTCTCCTCAGATCTTTCTCCACGGTAACAACCTGAACTCGCTCCACCAGCTCATCCAGCCCGAGTGTTTGCCGTCGGAGTTCGGCGGGACGCTGCCGCCGTACGACATGGGCATCTGGGCCCGAACGCTGCTGGGCCCCGACTACAACGACGAGACGGAGTACATGCTGACGTACGACGCCCTGCACGTCAGGGAGAACTGTGGAGGAGGAGGAGACAAGGACATGATGAAGAGGTGAGGAGGAGGAGGAGGAGACAAGGACATGATGAAGAGGTGAGGAGGAGGAGGAGGAGGAGGACCGGTGAGAGCTCATGTACTCAACCACTCACGGAGAACATGAGAGCGTTGCGTTGATTCGTCGACTCGAACAATGATGTCACCTTCTCCTTCCTTGTCTCCTCTCCCATTTCCTATTCCTTCCTTATCTACTCCCATTTCCTTCCTTATCTTCTCTCCTTGTTCCCTTCCTTATCTCCTCTCCTGTTTCCTACTCCTGTTTCTTTCCTTGTCTCCTCTCCTGTTTCCTACTCCTGTTTCCTTCCTTATATACTCTTGTTCCCTTCCTTGTCTCCTCTCCTGTTTCCTACTCCTGTTTCCTTCCTTATATACTCTTGTTCCCTTCCTTGTCTCCTCTCCTTGTTGCCTTCCTTGTCTCCTCTCCTTGTTCCCTTCCTTTTCTCTTCTCCTTGTTCCCTTCCTTTTCTCCTCTCCTTGTTTCCTTCCTTTTCTCCTCTCCTTGTTTCCTTCCTTGTCTCCTCTCCTTGTTCCCTTCCTTGTCTCCTCTCCTTGTTCCCTTCCTTTTCTCCTCTCCTTGTTGCCTTCCTTGTCTCCTCTCCTTGTTTCCTCGTTGAGGTTAAAGGTTTTGAGCAGAGACGTCTGTTTGTGTTTCAGGTCTCAGTCGGCGGTGGAACCAGAGACGCTCCGACAAACGGACAGAGAGACGAGCACACCACTGCTGGCCCTGGACTGAACACACACACACACACACACACACACACACACACACACACACACACACACACACACACACACACACACTCTGTCCTGTCTCTGAGCCGTCTAATGCCTCCCAGCTGAGCCTGTCTCCAGCCAGCAGCATCTTTCCCGAAGTCCTCGACAACAACGCCGACGCTCTGATGTGTTTTTGTGCTTCTTCGACTTTCGTTCCTTCCGTAAGAAACGAGCAGGAATGTAACGCCGAGGTCACATTTACTCCGATTCTGCTCCTGCGAACTGTCAGCCGAGTCCGAAACACAGACATCAGAGAATCAGAAACGTGACGGAAAGGTGAAAGGATGTCGGCGAAACTTTTCATTCAAACCTCAGCGAACGGATTGACGTCAACACCGCGATGAATTATACGATCACATCCATGATTAAGGAACGTTTAGGGCGGGTTGCACCAACAAGGATTCATTAAAACAACAACAAGTTAATTTTACTTTAAAACTGAAAGAACTGTTCCATATAAATGGATTTCACATTATTCGTCTTACTTCTGTTTGGGGGATAATGAAGCTCTAAGTTTGGGAACTACATTTCCCATAATGCTTTGTGAGATGTAAACAGTTTTTATATATATATATATATATATTTGCATCACAACCACAAGCAACAACTTGTTTCATCATCAGAGTTTGATCCATTTGATCCGATAGCATCCACACGATTAAATCATTTTTATCCCCATTTAAGTTAGCAGAGGGCTAACAGGAAGTTAGCAGAGGGCTAACAGGAAGTTAGCAGAGGGCTAACAGGAAGTTAGCTGAGGAGCTAGTCTATGGGCACCACGATGAGGAAGATCTGGGTACTTTTATACCCAGGAAGTCAAACTTTTTTGACTCTACGCACCACCGAGCAACTTTTGTAGGAATGAACGGACCCGTTCTCTTTATATCCATCCATTTTTTTCCCCACGTTTTGCAAATTATCACCATTAAAGTGAGCCGAATTAGCTGTTAGCAGCTCCTGTTGACGGTGTATCCATGAATATACGGACAGATATCACTGGATCACTGTGACACTGAAGAAACCTAAAAATATCAAGATTCTCAGGCAAGTTCTGCAGTTAGCAGGAGCGTCTTTGTCTGTGATTTCCAAGCAGGTTTACAGCAGAGAGTTTAAGTCACTGCAGCTCAGATTTGACAGTTATGACTCGTCAAAGGAAATCTTCCATCTTTGTCTCTTCCTGTTTGAAAATCGATCGACAGACAATGAACCAACAAATTTGATAATTAATTGCTGTAAATCATTCACAAAGAAAAGAAGACCACTAGTACTTTATGAGGATTTTCTGCCTTTTTCATTTGTCATCACTGTAACCTGAATGTTTTTTGTGACGTCCCCTCAGAGGTTTTTAAACCAGGTGAATACTGGATGTGTAAATAAGTAAAATAGTAAAATTACTGTTTGCCTACAAATTCACTTTAACAACTTCATGAAGTGATGATTTGGCTCCACAGCTCGTTTCTGCTGCCCCCAAGTTACCAAAAAAAAAAAAAATCAATTCATGCAGCTTTAAAGAAAAGTTTCATATTAATTTAGTTTCATTTGGGTTTAAATTTGTGGTGCGACATAATGAAACGATTTAATCCTTGTTGGTGAAACTCTTAAATGTTCGAATGAGCATTTATCTTCAGTGTTTTCTCAGCTGTGAATTTAAAATCTAAAGTTAGTTTCAGGTAACTGTGTGCTGTTCTGACTTTCTGGCTTGTGTTACCCTTGACGTGTGAATTAAAATACTTAAAGGGTAATTGCGTTATTTTGAAACCCGGGAGACCATCCATCCCTACAGAGATAAACCTGTAAGATCCTTTTTGTTTAACCAGAAACAGATGTTGTATTGCACTATTCAAAGTCACCAGACTCCATTGAAAAAAATAGTAATTTTACTTTACAGAACACAGGAGTTGCTGGTCCACTGCTGCCTCTATAGGCTAGTTTGTTTGTTTTATTGTGTGATTTTGGTGTTTTATAGGGTTAGTTCAGATGTGAATCAACATTTTAAAACACTAAAGTCACATCGACTAGACTAGCAACTACTGTCCTCTGTGAGCTAAAATTATTGTTTTTGTGAATGTAGTCTGGTGTGTGTGCAGAGAGCGATATAACGGCTGTTTGTGGTTAAACCAAAAGGATCTTCCAGGTCTCTCTCTGTAGGGATCCTTTCCATGATGCTGTCACACACTTAGAATAACAATCTGAGCCCGTCAGTGGCTAACCCTGGTTTAAAACTCCTGGAATTACCCTTTAACTGACTTAAACGGCCCTGAATCTTGAAGAAAAAGAAACACAAATGGAGGTGGAAACATTTCCACGTCAGTTATTAAAGGAAGCAAGGGCGACGTAGAAGAAACTTCACTCTGGCAGAACAATTTAACTTTTTTCTTTCACGTAGAAAAACAACAAGATCTCTTCAAGTTTGACCAAACTTGCAGAAGAACTTCAAAATAAAAGCACCGCTCAAATAGTCAGATAGTATCACTGGATCACATGCATGAGGAAAATTTAAAAAACTTCAACCAGAGTGAAAGATTTTCCTTTTTGAAATAGTTCTCTGCTGTGAAAAAAAAACAAACACAGGATGCCAAATTATCACGTTTAACCTCGACTGAAGTGAAGGGAAAGATTGTTTTTAATGAATCTAACTTATTTGAAGATTGTATATTATTGTTAAAAGTATTATTACACTGCGGAAAAAGCGACACACTTGGCGGATCTTAATCTCAGATATTTTAAGTCAAATTATCGTACATCTCTGCGACGTGGACACTCGCGATGAAAGAAGGAACTTTGTGCAGGTTGATAATTTTACTTTGAAAATATCTGGACACCAGGTGGATTATTTGTAAAATATAACGGTGTCCTGCCAAGTTTGTCGCGTTTTTTTCCGCCGTGTGTTTGACTCGTCATCAGGGCTACACTGAGCAGTGATCTGAGCTCCACTCGACTGTAATGTAATGTATTTCCTTTCAATGAATGTATAGAAGTAAACATTTACACCAACGCGACTCTGTTGTGCTTCTCTCTTGGCGGCGGGGGTTTTATTTTGAAAGGAGACATTAAAAAGGAGCAGTTCTTTGGCTTCAGTCCAGATTATTTTGTTGTGATTTAAGTTTGGAGACATTTTCAAACCGCAGCCGACGCTAAAAACTACATTTGATAAAGTCAACATGTAGTTGAAGGAGTATGAAAGCAATTAAATACGTCAAAATATTTAGTTTTTGGAGCAAAATTATGCAACAAACCACATCTGGATGAACAAATGATGGAAAACAAATAAATGTTGTCGTATTCAGTACAGCGGTGGAGAGTAATATTTATGTACATTTACTTTTATTTTGTTTTTATGCTTTCTACCTTTACTCCACCACATCTCAGAGGGAAGTACTGCACTACATTTATCTCTAACGTGTCAAACAGCAGACCTGAAATTATTTTATTATTATTAGTTTATTAATCAGTTATTGACATATAATGAATGTGAACTATCCTGATGATGGTTGGAGTCATTTTTCCAGCTGCTTCTCAGATTCGCTGCTTTTCCTCTGAATCATCTGAATGTTGGACCGAAGTAGTTTGGACGCACTGTGACGCCATTTCTCACTATTTCCACCTTTTTCACAAACCTGACTGTCTCTTTGTAGTTATTTAGTGTCTCTTTGTAGTTGTTTAGTGTCTCTTTGTAGTTGTTTTGTGTCTCTTTGTAGTTGTTTTATGTCTCTTTGTAGTTATTTAGTGTCTCTTTGTAGTTGTTTTGTGTCTCTTTGTAGTTGTTTTGTCTCTTTGTAGTTGTTTAGTGTCTCTTTGTAGTTATTTGGTGTCTCTTTGTAGTTGTTTTGTGTCTCTTTGTAGTTATTTAGTGTCTCTTTGTAGTTATTTTGTGTCTCTTTGTAGTTGTTTAGTGTCTCTTTGTAGTTATTTAGTGTCTCTTTGAAGTTTTATATTTGCTGTGTGTGTCTCAATAGTTATTTTGTGTCTCTGTAGTTGTTTTGTGTCTCTTTGTAGCCATCCTGTCTCTTAACAGTTGGCATGTGTCTAATTATTTCATGTCTGTCTGTAGTTGTTTTATATCACTCTGTGGTTGTTTTGTGTCTGTGTAGACATTGTATGTCTCTTTGTGGTTGTTTTGTGTCTCTCTGTAGTTGTTTTCTGTCTCTTTTATAGTCGTTTCATCTCCGTTTAGTCATTTTGTGTCCCTTTGTAGTTGTTTTGCGACTCTATGAGTTCATTTAATTGATTTGCAGCTAAAATGTTAATGTCTTAATGCGTCCACGATACAAACATTTCATCATTTTTCAAGCCAAAAAACATTAAAATGTTTTTAATTGACAGTGAACTGAAAAATGTCACTCTGGGCTCATTGTGACGACGTTTCTCACCATTTTCACAATTTTTATCAGCAGATTGATGAAGAAAATAATCATCAGCTGCAGTCTGATGATAAATAATTCAAAATGAGCTCCAACAGTGAAATCCTGCTTTTTCATCAATGATGAGGATCAATAATCTAATGATAGAAAGGATGACATTAAGATCAAGATAAAAGACATTTTGATTTTTAAAATCATCACATTTAAACACAAACTGGAACAAACAAACAATCTGGATGTTGAAGAAACACACACTTCAGTTCTGTGATAGATTTTTTCAGTATTTTTTAATTTTTAATATAAATATAAATCATCTTTTATTACATCTTGTGTTTCCTTGTAACTGTGCAAAAGTGATGAAAGAGTGAAACTAAAAAAATCCACGCTGGATTAACTGAAGAAATGCATAGTGGTCGAGCTAAAATTAAGGCTTCGTTTCTCATTTCATGACTTCAAGATTCTCTCAACCGGTTTCTGTTTTAGTGTTTCGACCATTCAGCTCCAGAACATTTGCCAAATTTAACGCTGTTTGATCGCATGAAACACCACAGAGCTGCTTTTGGTTTGAGACTTGGTAACATTTCAAAATGTTTTACCAAAACATTTCCAGATCTAGAAAATGAACCCGGTCCGAACAGGGTGAACCAAATCAAGTACCGCAAGTGTCCAGTCGGGTTTTTCTTTTTTGGTGAAAGGTTGTAAAGTCAGTAGTACCTTTGTTCTTTTGTTTCCATCCTTCAGTCTGATGGTTTGATCCTTCGACAGTCTTTGACAACTTTAGTAGTTATTCCACAAAAAAAAAAAAAAGCAAAAACAATCAGCAGTCAGTCCGTCGGTCAAACAGAGTGATTCTCCTCAAACTCCGGTTTTTAGGAGTTTATCCACAGAAGAAGAATCAGCTGGTCCCATAAGTCTGTCAAAGTGTTCTTACCACCAGGTCTTACCAGGTGTAACCAGGTGTAACCAGGTGTAACCAGGTGTAACCAGGTCTTACCGGGTCCTTCGTGTGTTCAGGTTGCTCTAAATCGGGCTCAGAGTCTGGCGCTGGTATGCCGTTAACTCCGGGTGCCAAACGTCCACGATGAAGATGAGGCGGTAGGCGTCGGCCTCCTGCCAAACCTCGTGCTCGAAGGAGTCGTCGAAGATGAGGACTTTGCCCTCCTCCCACTCCCTGAGGACGAAGAGCGAGAGGTGAGCGGTGAGGACGAGCAAACGTCTAACAATTCGCTCCAGAGAAGCAAGAAGGAGCGTTTATATATATTTACATAGCGTCTGGTAGCTCAGCCGGTTCTGCCAAAGTCACAGGTTGATCTCTTTGTGGTCGTTTCCTGTCTCTTTGTGGTCGTTTCCTGTCTCTTTGTGGTCGTTTCCTGTCTCTCTGTGGTCGTTTCCTGTTCTCTTTGTGGTCGTTTCCTGTCTCTTTGTGGTCGTTTCCTGTCTCTTTGTGGTCGTTTCCTGTCTCTTTGTGGTCGTTTTCTGTCTCTTTGTGGTCGTTTTCTGTCTCTTTGTGGTCGTTTTCTGTCTCTTTGTGGTCGTTTCCTGTCTCTCTGTGGTCGTTTCCTGTCTCTTTGTGGTCGTTTCCTGTCTCTCTGTGGTCGTTTCCTGTCTCTTTGTGGTCGTTTCCTGTTCTCTCTGTGGTCGTTTTCTGTCTCTTTGTGGTCGTTTTCTGTCTCTTTGTGGTCGTTTCCTGTCTCTTTGTAGTTGGTTTGTTACTCTCTGAGATAATTTAACTGATTTCCAGCAACAAATGTTAATTTTAGAAATTAACAAATCTGAATCCATCTGTGTTGCTGATTGTTTTAAGACAAAAAAGATCCAGTAAATCATCATGAAGAGAAACATTTGTAAAATAACTTAGAATCACATCGTTACTAGAGATATGAAGTCGTTATTTTGAGGTATTTAGTCATTTTAAGATACTAAGTCATTATTTCAAGAGCATTTCCGTCGTCATCAAGTCTCTTCTTTTGTCCACCTACAGCCCAGACATACTTTTGAGAGCCTGAAACCAGAGATGTAGACGATGTAGAGACACTTTTTATGGCCGGGTAGCTCAGCTGGTCGGAGCGCTGTGCCAATAATACCAATAATACCAATAATATCAATAATATCAATGATCAGCGTACAGTCAGAGTTCTGTAACACAGTGAAGTTTGGGAAGTCTTCATAATGAGAAACACTAAATTTCATTACTTTGAGATCTAAATCAATATTCTGACAGAGGAAGAAAACCAACAGGGAGAGAAGGAAAAGACAGAGGAGGAGGAGGAGGAGGAGGAGGAGGAGGAGGAGGAGTAAAGAGGATGAAGAGCGGTCCGGTACCTGGTCTGGTCGGTGCAGCGGATCCTGCAGCCCTGTTTGGGGACGACGAGGCCGAGGTGCATCCTCAGTCTGCAGTTAGTGGGACCAGTGTGAGGCCACACATGAGTGCCGGGCTGCATCACCGAGAACTTAATCTGAACACACACACACAGATTAAAGCCAGCTGACCTCAGACCAGCAGATTATCTCTTATTCACGAGTCTCATCTTCACTAAACTGACTCGATAATCAGATCTGAGTCGTTTTAAGATGTTTTAAAACGGGTTCAGAGGGTAAAAGTTCAGATTTTCGATCCAAGCCGGACGGATTTTGGATTAATTTTAGCAACGAGATCCTTAAAACCAGGATGTGGACTCATGTGACCGGATGAACCGAACACAACCGAACAACCGAGGACAAGAGTGGAGTGATCCCTTAGCACCCGTTAGCTTAGCATTAATAGGACTACAAACAACCCACAACACTCTCTTAAAGAGCCAGTGTTAGAATATCTGCTGCAGTGTGAGTGAGTGTGTGTGTGTGAGTGAGTGTGTGAGTGTGTGTGAGTGTGTGTGTGTGTGTGTGTGTGTGTGTGTGTGTGTGTGTGTGTGTGTACCTGTCCTCTCTTGCAGCCTGTAGCTTCAGAGTACCTCTCCAGCAGTGCGCAGGTCTTCGGGACGCCCTGACAGGAGTTTCCAACTTTTTTCCCTAAAAAAAAACAGAAAAATTAGAAATCAGAGTAAAAGGTCCCGACAGCGAGCGCCCGGCGGACACGTTGCACCACGTCCATGCCGAGTCTGAACCCTGAAGAGTGACACTGAACAGACACCAGTTAGCTGGTTAGCTAGTTCGTGATCACATCTTTTGTAGTGGTGAAGCTGTTATTTCTGACTGGACCTGACTTCCTGTGATTTCTGCTAAAATAAAAGTGGTTTTGTTTCTGGTAGTGTGTGTGTGTGTGTAGTCTGAGTGTGTACCTTGTTGCCACAGTGTGTATTGGCCCCACTCTCCTCTCTCCCTCAGGTTTTCCTCCTCTGGTACGAACGATCGGGTGTTTTGGTCCATCACAGCCAGAGCTTCATCCCTGATCGTCTTCCAGTTCCTCTCCAGCGTCTAAACACACAGAGACAGGTTTAAATTCTCCGGCCTCATACACCTGAATACATAGATACATTAATTTAAGAAATAATAAATAGATAAATAAATACAGTAACACAGTAATAAATAAATGAATAAATAAATAGATACATGAATAAATAAATAAATAAATAAATAGATAAATGAATTTAAAAAATAACAAATAAAATAATAAATAATAAATAGATGAATAAATTAAAAAAATAACAAATAGATGAATAAATAAATACAGTAATAAATAAATAAATGAATAAATACAGTAATAAATAGATGAATAAATAAAAAGATAAATCAATAAATAAATAGATGAATTAATAAATGAATAAAGGAATACACACACATAAATGAATGAACAAACGGACAAATAAAACAAAATAAAATAGAATAGAATAAACACTAGATACTGGCGGTACCTTCACCAGGTCGGTGTATCCCGTCTCTTTGGGCGTCCACCAGGGCTGAGCCTTCAGTCCGTCCACGTTGTACAGAGATCGCTGCCACACCGACGCAAAGTGGCCGCGTTTGTGACCGAGCTCGTACCAGTGGTAGGCCTGCAGGAGAGCATAAAGGTCCAGTCAGTATTTAGTGCAGAGAGGAAGAGCCTGGTGCTGACGAAGCCAAAGTCACAGGTTTGATCCCCGTACGGTCTTAAAGAGGCTCCATCAGCGCAGAGTGAAGGTGTGAGTGTGTGATGGTGAATTCAGATCTCCTCTGGAGGTTCACAGATCTTTAGATCCACTGTTGTTCTGGATCAACATGTTCTCTGTCTCTCTTTAGTCTCCTCTGATGAACAACATGTCTGATTCCTGGATTTCCTCCATGTTTCTCCAGTCTGAAGTCTTTTCTCACTCATTCTGCTTCACTGACTTCTGGAACCTTCTAGCTGAGGTTGGACACATTTTAGGGACATGAAGAAGAAGAAGGTCCTCCAAGAAACGACGTCACCAGAAGAAGCAGCAGCAGCGAGGACGCAGACGCAGCGTTCAGAGAGTTCAGAGGGTTGTTTTCTTAAAATAAAAGTGAAGCGTGAAGTGTTTCTCTTTGTCTCTTCAGGTCGAATCACTCAGGAAATGTCTGAATTGTTACTGTTGTGCACCACCTAGTGGCCGGCAGACTTTACTGCAGGGTGTGTGTGTGTGTGTGTGTGTGTGTGTGTGTGTGTGTGTGTGTGTGTGTGTGTGTGTGTGTGTGTGTCCCTCACGCTGCTGTCCCCGACCCTCTGCAGAGCGTCACCCAGGTGGAAGTAAAAGCGCCCGTCGTCTGTTCCCGGTTCTCCAGACTCCAAACCCTCCTGGAGACGACAACATGAACTCTGTGTTTACTGTTAATATTCTTATTTCTGCTCTTCTGACATTTAAACACAAGAAAAGATCTCATTATCATGCTGACGCTGTTCTTATGGGTCGTCTTGTTCACATTATTTTTATTCTTTATCTCTTTATTTTGAGCTACATATCAGCTATGAGGCACATATATATTTTTACATTACATTATATTACACTCTTGTTTTAGCAGTGTTGTGTTATATTGTAGTATAACTCACATATTTTACATACTTCCTGTTTTCTTATTTTACTTTTGTCATGTTAGTATTGTGTTATTATGTTAGTAGTGGTATTAGTAGTATAATTCATCATCTTATTTTGTTGTATTATATTTTTGTCACACTAGTTTTGATATTTTATAATTTCTTATTCTATCTTATTTGTTTTACACATATCTTATATAATTAGTTTCATTTTGACACATTTCATTCACACACTTCTTATTTTGTTATATTTCTGTAGTATATTTCCTATATTATTTCATATTTATTTATTATGTATTATTATAAATATTGTTTTATTCTTATTTGTTTAACATTATAGTATAATGCACATATGTTAAGATTTGTCCTTTTATCTTATTTTCTATTTCTCTTTGCTTTTATATAGATACATATTTATTTACATATTTATAACTAATTTTAACATAATATTATTATTACTTATTTAATATTATTAAATATTAACATTATTTATTGCAGATTTATGATTTCGGTCAGTTACTAGACTTCTTAAATTTCTTAAAAAATTAATTTATAGTAAAGTTTTTATGATCAGAAAAACAAGATAAACAAACACACTGAGAGTGTGTGAGTGTGTGTGTGTGTGTGTGTGTGTGTGTGTGTGTGAGTGTGTGTGTGTGTGTGTGAGTGTGTGTGTGTGTGTGTGAGTGTGTGAGTGTGTGTGTGTGTGTGTGTGTGAGTGAGTGTGTGTGTGAGTGTGTGTGACCTTCAGGTACGGTATACTCTGCTCGATCTGGTTCTCTGACTTCAGGATGAAGCCGTAGTGAACTTTAGCGAAGCCGTTGCTCGGGGCAACCGCCAGAACCTGCAGGTGAGGCCCAGAGGTGAGACAACCAGTCAGAGACGGGCGCCGAGTTCAGGACGCCGCTTTGACTTTGACAACGAACGTGAAAGGAAGAGAGTGTGTTTGAGCATGCACACACACACACACACACACACACCTCTTCATACACCTTCTTGGCGCCCTTATTGTCTCCTAGCAACAGGTGTGCGACGCCCAGGTCGTTCTTCAGGCTCACGTCTTCGGGAAAGATCTGAGTGAGACGCTCCAGAGTCGCCAGAGAGCCGCGCATCCGACCTGCGGAGAGAGAAACTTTAAATACGACACAAGTTCTGCAAACAGCTTCGTGTTTCTCTTATTCGTCAAGATGGCCGACGGTCTGTGCAGCATTTTAATTATCAGCAGATAAACGAGCCAGACAGCAGCAGACTGGTCGAAATTAATTTAAGCTTAGCGAAGACCGGCTGGTCCTAGATCCACAATCCAGGTGTGGAAACGGCTGCACACGTTGAACTGTGATCCTCTGACGTGGACTCTGACTGGGAGACATCTGTCCACCACAGGGCCGGTTAGCTCAGCTGGTTAGAGCGTGGTGCTAATAACGCCAAGGTCGCGGGTTCGATCCCCGTACGGGCCACACAGCTTTTCTACAGGAGGCCGGTGTTACTGCTGGGAGCACGATCAACAGTGAGTTTAGAAGATAACATCAGAAAACTGCAGCATCAATAATCTAACTGAGCTTTAGTGTTTAGTATCAGTCAGTGTTGTTGTTAGCTTCCATGCTAACTAGCTTCTATGCTAACTAGCTCTGGGCTCTAGCGGCAGCAGGTGGAGCAGGTGTAGAGTGACAGCTTTCTATTATGTGTCTGTGTATTTACTTTTCTCTTTCTTTGACTGTCTGCTTTTATCTCTGGAGCTGCCGTAACAGTTCCTCACAGGTACAGGAAGTCCCTGATGTGGTTTAACGTTGGGCCAAACATTAGGCTAGTTCTTTACTTTAAGGTGTCAGACGTCATTCGGACCGGACAACAACATGTCGGTGTTACCCAGGAACTGCTGCCGCTCGGCTCGCCTCTTCAGCGCGGCTCTCAGGAGGTCAGAGGTCACGTCGGGAAGCTCCGCCGCCTCCCTGTAGCTGTTGATGGCTCTCTGCAGCATGTCGTTGCTGCGCAGCTTCTCAGCCAGGTCGTCCTCGGCCTGTGGGCAGGTTTGGTCACAGCGTGTTACTGCGGCGTCGGCGTCAGTGTGCTGCGGTGTCGTGCGGTCGTGCTGTGCCGTACCTGAGCTTTCCCGTAGCGAGCGCGGGGGCTCTGTGGATGCCTCTGCACCAGCGACTCGAACGCTCTCAGCGCCTCCTCCAGCTTCCCCTGATGGAAACGGAGACAGACGTGTTTACAGAGGCTGACGGCTGATTACTGACGTCCACATCGACTGCAGCGTTTCTGGATAAAAAGCACCACGTTTACATCTTACAGCTGGATTCAATGAGTCCGTTTTAAGGGTTTTAAGGGTTTATGATCAAAGTCAAAGTTTAAATAAAGAGTACATGAAGGTATTAGTCTACTGGTACGACGGTCACTGCCAAGGAAAAGAAATTAGGACCATTAATTTATAATTTCAAACGTTTAGCAACCAAAATCTAAAGTTTTTAACAAGCTGTAACTCTCAGTAACGTCTGAGGGCCTGACTAATACCTGGAACAGTCATTAGCTTCCCATTAGGTCCTGATGCAATGGAGACGTTGTTCACTCCTCCAGGAAATAGGACGAATCACAGATACGACGTGGCAACAGGAGAAGTTTCTCATAGATCCCTTTGGCCACAAAGCTAACGTTAAGCTAGCAAGACTCAACGTAAGACAAAAACTAAGTAAGGTGAGGAAGCTAACCAGCTCTGTCACTGGAAACACTCATGTAGCCTGCACTTTGACTGAACTGACACCCAGGAGCCAATCAGAGTCGAGTATTGACCCAGACCACATGGTAGAAGCTCAGAGTGATGCGAGAAAAGCCTCAACAAGAAAACTGTTATGTCGAGATGCACATTTTTGTCATGGAAACATTTTTTACGTTCGCTTTGAGACTCAAAAAACACATTTTTGATCGATGTTGTAAAAGACAGACTGAGTTTATCGACCCACAAATCAAAGAAGAGAGCATCACGTCATGTGTCGGCTCTGTTTCACACACTCGTGGGTTTATTGTTTGTTTCGCTCTGTGTGTTTTGTGTGTTTGGTTGATTTTTTTACACCAAAAAAAAAAACCCCAAAAAAACTAGAAACAGGAAGAACAGTCAGACAAGTTAATCTACTGTCCTGAAATAAGAAGGTAATATGGTCACACCTTCTACGTGGAGTGAAAAAAGAGTCTTTTGGTAAATATAATAATCTAAATTAGCACGTATGGCCTGGTTTTAGCTCTGGCTGCAGCTTCATGTGTTTCAGACACGACGAACCTTCTTGCGAAGCTTTTCTGCAGCGTCGATTTCCGTCTTTATGGTTTTATCAAACTTGTTCAGCAGCTTTGGTTTCTTCTTCTTTGCTGAAAGAAAGAGAAGAAGAAGACACAATACATAAAAAAATAAAAAGAAAGAAGACATGAAATCACACATTTCATCTGTTGGTTTAAATCAGGTTTACCTTTTTCTTTGAGCTTCTCTTCTGCCTGGTTCCCTGCTGCTTCTGTGACGCAGCAGAAGAGACTTTTAGGTGAAAACGTCTTAAAGGTTTGACAGAACAAGAGCAGTAAAGCATAAAGTAACGCTGAACATCACAGTGCAATGTTTTTAGGACTAGCTGACACCCACAGGGCCGGTTAGCTCAGCTGGTTAGAGCGTGGTGCTAATGACGCCAAAGTCGTGGGTTCGATCCCCGTGCGGGCCACACAGTTTTTCTATCTGTCTGACCCTCAACATCCCTGAACTATTCTACTTCTTACTGATTAAACTGTAAAACATTAAAGACTGAAAACTGTCTGTCAGTGCCCTCCTGCCCAAACAGACCTCACTCCGTGTCTCTGAAAAAACCACAAATCCCATAAATTTAAACAGAAAAGCAAGAAACTAAGGACTTAAAACGATTTGCTGATTAGTCTTCTGTCGATTGAATGAATGATTAATGATTCATTAACTAATCAGAGCAGCTCTGCTTAAGCACTGAGCAGCTTTCTGCAACTGAACAAACAGAAACATTCACACTTGTACAAACATCTGAAATACTAAAAGCTAAGTGCTGAGAATCGCACGTTGCGTCAACTCCTGTGTCCCGTGAGGTTAAATCAGTGTTTTTGTCAATGGAGTCTGGTGGCTCTCTGTTGGAGTGACGTTCAAACACGGTCGGCGCCACCAAAGAGAAGGAAACAGACACGTTTGAGATTGTTCCTTTAAGTTCACGATCACTGAAGCGGCCGACAGTGTGTTGGATCTGAACTCACCCTTTAAACACATTAAAGTCAACACGATAACACAAAGAAAGGAAGCGACTGAGGCAGCGGTGGACCATTAAAGCTCTGTGTTCTGCAAGGTAAAATGACTGCTTTTTTCAATGGAGTCTGGTGGCTTTAAAGACCGATATATATACATATATATAGTGCTTCACATTTTATAAAACCCCCAAAAGTAACAGCAGAAATGAGCAGGTATCATGTAAAATAAGCACAGAAATATAGCCGATAAAAGAGGTAAAACTGTGTGAGAGAGTTTTCCATGAAAGTGAAGGAGACGATTTAAAAGACGGATTTGCTTAAAGTATAAATAATAAAGTAGCTGTACGCAGCCGTAGGGACATTTTAGGTGCTTTAATCTACAGTATTTGTTCAGACTGTGGCTTCATACAGACGTATTTCAATCAATCAATCAAACTTTATTAACTCAAGGCTCTTTCCATGAAGACCAAACTCTTTAATTAAGGGAGAAACCCAAAGATCCAGTGTGTGTGTGTGTGTGTGTGTGTGTGTGTGTGTGTGTGTGTGTGTGTGTGTGTGTGTGTGTGTGTGTGTGTGTGTGTGTGTGTGTGTGTGTGTGTGTGTGTGTGTGTGTGTGTGTGTGTGTGTGCGCGCTCACCCTCGGCCTCTGGACCCCCGTCAGCCCTTTGGGGCGTCTCGCTCTGTGGTTCTGGTTCCACCGGTGGTCCAGACTGGTTCTCTGCTCCTCCAGCTGGCTCTGACGGGTTTATCAAGGTCATGGAGTCATGGAGAGAGTCCACCAGCAGAGTGTGTCCCCCACAGGGCCGGTTAGCTCAGCTGGTTAGAGCGTGGTGCTAATAACGCCAAGGTCGCGGGTTCGATCCCCGTACGGGCCACACAGCTTTTCTATCATCTTTGCCTGACCCCTTTACATGAACTATTCTTCTTCTTACTGATTAAACTGACGATCATCTTCTCTATTGCTTGTTTGTTCTGTAAAACATTAGAGAGTGTCCTCCTGCCCAAACAGACCTCACTCCGTGTCTCTGTGTGGCCGAAAAAACCACAAATCCCATAAATTTAAACACAAAACGCAAGAAACTTTGAAACTTTTCCCATTTGAGATCAAACTTGTTAGTGTTTTTGCTTAAAAAAGGACTTTTGCTGAACGATTTGTTGATTAATTTTCTATCTGGAGTCTAATCAGAATAATAATAATAACAATCACATGAGAAGCTAAACACAGAAAATCAGACCGTTAAACTCAGATCGACGTCCTTAACAGCATCCGTTATTTTTCTCTATTAATCGTTGGTTCTGTCACAGTTTCTCTCAGACGCTGATGAAGGTTATTATGGGGTTTATGTCCCACAGCTCGCTCGTACTCTACCTGCTTCCTGGGAGAATTTGGAGCTCGTCAAGTGTCGCCCAGACTCCACTGCAGCACAAAGAGGAGAAGACAACAGCAGAGGTTGACGATTATGATTCTCTATCACACACAGCACACCTGACACGCTGATGTCAGAGGTGACGGTGGATAATGATCATGTCAGGGTTGTAAAACAACCTTTGTCTCTTCTTTATGACGCCTGTGAGATAAAACTAGTACAGACAGCTTCTTAAGATTGGACAAGACTGGACAAAATGCTTAATTAAAGGAATAGTTTGACACTTTTAACCCTCTTGGCAGGAGTTAAATAATCAATCTCACGTCTGTAGCATCACTGTGAAGCTACAGTCAGCAGCCGATTAGCTTAGCTTAGCATAAAGACTGAAAACAGGGGGAAAAGTTAGCAGTGATCTCCTGCTGGTTGTTTCCATCACAGTGACCCCAGAAACAGAAATAATCCCCCACAACTGTTCTCATCTAACTCTCAGCAAGAAAGCAAAGAAGACAACCAGACACCAGATTCCATTCACTAAAACAGTGATTTTACTTTGCAGAACACAGGAGCTGCAGATCTGCCGCTGCATGGATCGGTTAGGTTGTTCCTGTTATTATGTGTTATACAAATACTGTGTTGGGTCTGAACTCACCCTTTAAAAACATCAAAGTCAACAGAATAACACAAAGAAAGTCACAGATAGAGGCAGCGGTAGACCAGCAAGTTCTGTGTTCTGCAAGGTAAAATTACTGTTTTTTTCAATGGAGTCTGGTGGCTTTAAAGAGGGCGATATAACGGCTGGTTCTGGTTACACGAAGAGGATCAGCCGTGGTAGCTTGTGTTGCGGCTGCTGGCTGAGGCGAGGTGAACATTTAGAGTGTTTTAACGATGACTATGTGCGTTTGATTTACTCACCTACACTCTCCTCCGGCGGCTGCTCCTCCAGCAGAACTGCAACAGAAAACAGTTCAGTGTTTATCCCCATTTTTATCGCTTCTGTCGGCACCACAACATCAGCGTCACTGACAGTACAGCTAGTTAGTAGCTCAACATCTCACCTCCGGTTGTGTCTATGGTGTGGGCTCGATCCTCTGAAACGAGGACATAGAAAAAAAAACAGGATTAGTATGAAATATTTAGTTATATTTAATGTTTAGAAGGACGGAGGATATCAGACTTCACCCACCATGAGGATGGAGGCTGTCTCTGGGATCATCTGTAGCGGACACAGACATGTTTCAAGCTGAAAGGTTTGTCGACTCTGATGTAAAGGTTTTAGAGGGTCTTAAAGGGGTCCGACCCCGGAGAACACTTTGGGATACTTTCAGCTAGTTTCTCCAGGATTGCAGACTTTTGCCTTGAACCCTTAGAGGTCTGCGATCACGTGGCGTTTTCAACGCGCCGTAACAAAGAACCTGGGTCACCTGCAGCGCTGCGGTCAACTTCACTCTAAAGTGCAGATCTGAAACTCTCTCCCACTTTTTATTTGACATTGATTGACCGTGTACAACAATATCTATGCAGGCTTCTTCCCACTTCTACACATATTTTTGTATAATCAAATTAAAACCATCGTATCTCCGGTTTTTAATATATTCCCAAAATGCCATTTAAGGGTTCAAATTAATTAATAAATACATGTAAATGTAATAGTTGTGATCAGGACTGAGGTTGTTCAAATGATTTAATGCATTGAAAGTGAAACAAATATTAATGTATAAGTTTTCATAGCACTTTTTAGGAACAGAACATTTTTTGCATCAAGGGTGAAACGTCATTATTTTTGTAAGGGTTAAAACCATCAAATCTCCAGTTTCACTTGGTCAATCAACAAATCAATCAATCAACAAGTCAAATAAAAGCTGGGAGAGAGTTTCAGATCTGCACTTTAGAGTGACGTCGACCGCAGCGCTGCAGGTGACCTTAGATTAGATATCGTTTATTGATCCCTCAGTGGGGAAAGTTTGCTGTTACAGCAGCTCAAAGGGGAAACAGACAAAAGCACACAGTTAAAGAGATAGAAATAGAAAAATAGAAAATGGTGTTTATAGAAATAGAAATAGAAAAATAGAAAATGGTGTTTATAGAAATAGAAATAGAAAAATAGAAAATGGTGTTTATAGAAGTAGAAAAATAGAAAATGGTGTTTATAGAAATAGAAAAATAGAAAATGGTGTTTATAGAAATAGAAAAATAGAAAATGGTGTTTATAGAAATAGAAATCGAAAAACAGAAAATGGTGTTTATAGAAATAGAAATCGAAAAACAGAAAATGGTGTTTATAGAAATAGAAATAGAAAAATAGAAAATGGTGTTTATAGAAATAGAAAAATAGAAAATGGTGTTTATAGAAATAGAAATAGAAAAATAGAAAATGGTGTTTATAGAAATAGAAATAGAAAAATAGAAAATGGTGTTTATAGAAATAGAAATAGAAAAATAGAAAATGGTGTTTATAGAAATAGAAATAGAAAAATAGAAAATGGTGTTTATAGAAATAGAAAAATAGAAAATGGTGTTTATAGAAATAGAAAAATAGAAAATGGTGTTTATAGAAATAGAAATAGAAAAATAGAAAATGGTGTTTATAGAAATAGAAATGACCGGGTGTTTTTGTTACGCCGCTTTGATCCGATCCCGCCGACGTGAACCTCTGAGGGTTAAAGCTCACGCTGAGATGTGAATGTAACCAAGATGAGAAAAAAGAAAAACCGACCTGGCACAAACTCGTCTTCCACCAGCGGAGGGAGAGGGACAGCAGCTGGAGACACCGACACACACAGGTTAACACACACACACACACACACACACACAGTCATGTGATCATAACAGGTGGAGCTGTGACTCCATCACACCTTGGATTTCAGACTCCACCTGGTGAGACCTGGAGCCTGGATCAGACACAGACAGGAGCCGCAACGTTAGCGACACGATGACATCCAGGTGACGGACGGCACGAGGTGTGGTCGCTCTTCTTCTACTGTTTCTACCATCTCATCCATGAACTTATCACATATATATCTATTGTTTTTACGTCTGAAAAGTGTCTGATACGATAAGGATGTGGACACCTGAACGTTACGGCTGCATCTAATCTGCTGCCGACTCCTCCTGGATGAACGGAGCTAATCCTAATCCCACTTGGAAACACAGCATACAAGACTTTATTATCTAAATCAAAGTGTGGAGTAAAATGACCAAGAAAAGCAGCAGATCACATGAAAAAGGTGAACATGTGTGTGTGTGTGTGTGTGTGTGTGTGTGTGCGAGTGTGTGTTTATCTGTGGTAACCATGGAAACAGATGCAGACAGAGAGCATCATGGGTCCACAGGAAGCACATATTTTCTTCTTCTACGCACCTTCGTCGTCGCCGTGGACGCGGGAGGAGTCGCTCTCTGAAACCGACAACAGCACCAGTGGTTTGAATCAAAACGTCTTTCTGATTAAAAATCAGCAATAAAAGTCACTTTTTCAGGTAAAGAAATCAATAATGTGACACAGAGTATTGATTTTAAATGATTTTATTGATTTAGAAATGGCTTTAAAATGATTGAACTGACTTAACTGATTTGAAAGTTATTTTATTGATAAAATTATTTTTTTAATAGTTTAAAATGATCTTATTTATTTTTAAATGATTTTACTGATTTAAAAATGGTTTTATTAATCTTAAAATCTTATTAATTTTAAGATGATCTTTGAGTTTTAAATGATTGAATTGATATAAAATTGATTTTATAGATTTAAAACTGGCTAAACTGATTTACAGTTAAATTATTTAACATTTTTTTATTGATCTTAAAATCATTATATTAATTTTAAAAGATTTCTATTGAGCTTTAAATTATTTAATTGATTTAAAATTGACTTCACTAATTTAACTGAAGTTTGAGTGTTTTACCAGGATGAATTGATTTATAAACACACACACACACACACACACACACACACACACACCTGTCTCCTCGGCTGGTGTGTCGGACGATGTGGCCTCCGTTGGCTCCGCCCCCTGAGGCTCTGCAGCTTCCTGATTGGTTGTTTCAGCCAAACGCTCGCTGGTGTCTTTGGAGTTTAAAACATGGATCATTATATTCATATCAGTTAACATCTCAGTCACTTCAGTATTGATTAACTTAAGGTCGGACCGATGAGTGTAAGCTAAACATGTAGTTTAAAGGGCTGATCAGAAACATTGATTACGCTGTAGAAGGTTTAATCGGCCCTGTGTGACACCGCGGGGCCGTGGCGGTGTTACAGGACACTGGCGGCGCCGGGTGGGGCTGAAACAAAGCCCCAGTGTGTCTGGGACGGCCCGGCTTTGTTGGCGTAACACGGTTTTTGGTCTCGTCTGACGCAGATCTGGGATCAGAGTTACGATCAGTGGAGGTCAGGTGAGGCAGGGTGTGAGCGCACAGGTGGGAAACAGGTGGAACACCTTTTCTCAGGTGGCAGCTCGTTTGTCTGGGAGACAACAGGCAGCAGAGTGTGTGTGTGTGTGTGTGTGTGTGTGTGTGTGTGTGTGTGTGTGTGTGTGTGTGTGTGTGTGTGCTCACCTGGTGTCTCCTCAGGTGAGTCTCCCACATGTGGCCTCTCTGCTTCTTTCAGCCCTGTTCATTGGTGAGAGGTTCAAGTGTGAAAAATCAGGCAGCGAAAAACCGACGCCGTCTCCGACACGATTTCAGAAACATCTAATCCCAAAGCCGGCGAAGTCGTCGAGTTCATTGATCGTTTTGATGTAAAGCCGAAGCTCCTGACGGCAGCTTGTGATGACAAATGTAAATGTAAAGTAGCTGTAATGGTAAATATCCACAGAGAATTTGGACTTTTTGATCACAAACTGATTCAAATCGATTATTTGATCACAGAAGTGGTTCACACAGTTCACATCTGATCAATTAATCAACTAATCACTGCAGCTCTTGTCGCTACTCGTGGTGGAAACTAACTAATCAATTCTTACTTCTTTATACTGGTATGATTCACTTCGATCCTTTTGTTTGATGAGTTTCTGGTTAAAATATAACCAACACATAAATGAGGAGATATTATCAATAACTATAAAAGACCCAGACGTACTCATAAACACATTAATTATTGTACTTTAAATGTGTTTTGAAGCTTGATTTTCTTTTTTTCTTGCAGTGGAAACTCACTAAAAATGGATTTTAATGTAATCAGTGAGACGGTTTTAACGTTTACACACACATGCAATAGTTTTTACTTAATATGTCTTTGTATTTTATACTAACATATATTTTATATATTTAGTTTGTATGTTTGTGGGTCAAAAATACTTTTTTTTCTTACATTTGGATAATGTGGAAGTACACATATATATATATATTATTATTATTACTATCTTTATTCTTATTTCACACTTTTCCATCTTCATTGTTTTGAGAGTCTTGAAAATGACACCACCTGCTTAAATAAAAATAAATCATAAAAAATAAAATCAAAGTAAAGAGCTGAACCCTGTACTCATGAAGAAACCATGTCGGTTCACAGCTGAGTGTAAGAAAACAGCAGATTTATTTAGAGTTTTTCGGGGGGAGCAGAAGCTTGAAACTCCGATAACGCTGTTTGGGAAGGAAGCAAGCGGAGGAGGAAGCTGTGGGGGAGAAAGATACGACTGAGGGAGGACGTGATGCTCATGTTCATGTAGCGCTGGTGGGTTTTATAGGCCTGATTAAGAGGTTCAGTTACAGGACTCCCTCCTCTCAGTTTTCTTTTATTATCATCAGTTTGATTATGTTTAGGCACCAAACCCGCTGGCTGAGCTTCATTATTTTAACCCAAACCATCACAAGTCAGGCTGCATTAAACATCAAATCATACATTCATACATTCAGGTGCAAAGAGCATCTGCAGTTTTGTTCTGTCCATCTTCTACATGTGAGGAATAACGTCTGGAATCATCCTGAAGGGGTTCGTTATCCTGGTTATTAACCCTTTAACCTTCTGTTCGGCACATTTTGACTCACTATATCTTATTGAACACATGTTTTACTTACGACATCTCAACCGTTTGGTGGAGGCCAATATTTCAAAAAATGCCAGCTCATTAAAAAACTGATATTTGTTATCAGTGCCCCAAGGATATAAAATACAGAAATAATACATGTTTTCATAGCTTTTTTCTTGGTGAGGAGGTTAAAGGGTTAAACAGCTTCCTACTGAACTAATCAACAACATGATTTAAGCTCTGGGCGCCCAGGTAGCTCACCTGTGTACCTGAGTGCTTCCCAAATCATAACATAAAGACTCAGAAAAGTGACTTAAATACGTAATAAGTGCAAAACGAACCCCAACAGGAAGATTCACAAAACATCAAACACTTAAAGAAGATCTTATTGATCTAAAAATTATGTTTCTGCTTCCACTACCAGAGCGACGATCACAGCAGCAGCCTGCTACACAGAAATAACAGGCCGAAGCCGACCAGTCAGGTTAAATGTGTAATAAACGGCGCTCCCACACAATGAATTTCACACAGGAAACATCTTGAACCTTGAGAAGGAAAAGAAACAGTTTGAAAACCAAACCGAGATTTATTCATCAGAGGTTTTCTCACAGGAGCAGGAGTCGGTGCACTTTTCTGATCTTTGAAACTGCTTTTTTAAAAGTCGAATCTCCAGCAGCTCCTGAGTCCACGGAGCGAAGCCGCTTATTACAAGAAGCACAAAGACAAAGACATTTCACTTCAGCGGCTGAATGAAATAAAGTGAACCAGGAGGCCAGCAGAGGAACAAGGAGCCAAAGTGAAAAACAACCTGATACCAATGAGAAACAAAGACAAATCAACACAACAGAAACTTAGAGGACAGCTCAAGTATAACCGACGAGGGTTTAAATAACACCAGCAGCCGACACACACACACACACACTCACACACACACACACACACACACACTGTATCTGTGTCATGTAAGATGAGACTTTCACTGTTATAACTGTTATAATATCACAGACAGAAACAGTCCATGTCTCTAGAATATATCAGTCCGGTGTTTAAAGTTGAGATAAGACAACAGACTTCTCCTTCCCACGTTTACATGATGTTCACTCCACCAAAATAAAAGTCCAAACCAAGTTACATCAACCCAACACACAAACTGAAGCAAGACGCTTTCCGAAACAGGCCGACACTGGGAGGAAATCTGCTTTTAGCCGAGAGAAATTCAATGAAAACGGCAATTAAAATGAATAATTTGTCTTGAAACTGACACGAGAAACACTAGGAACACTAGAAAACACCCAGTTCTGAAGAAACAGTCTTGAATCGCCGCACCAGCAGCACAACATGGTAAGAATAACGATGTCACCACTGATATGAGCGGCTGCTAAGTTAGCGGAGGACTTAAGACGAAGCTGTCATGTTCAAAAAGTTGTCAAAAATGATGTTGCCTGTGTTTGTGTCTGTAAATGAGAGAAAAAATGCATGAAAGCAGGTTTGTTAAAGGTGTAAACTGCCTGTTTTTCACCAGGAGTGACTGATTTTTCAGAATATCCACTTGATAGAAAAAGCTTTTCATGATTAAAGCAAGAAAAACTCGACGTACAATCGTCTAAAACCTCTGTCAGAGATTAAAGGCCCCATGTTATGCAAAAAATATCCACTTTTAAAAAAAAAAGTTTTTGTGTGTGAAAACGCTCCATTTAGATCTGGCTCCCTTTATGACATCACAAGGGGATCTGTGGATCATGTGACCTCCCGCAGCCAATCAGCAGGCCCACTGGAAACCTCCTGAATCCACCTCGCTGTCCGCCATTGTTGTTTCTTGAACTTATGTGTAGAAATAAGCAGAATATGGGACCTTTACAGTAGATTTTTCACCCTCCCCTCTAACACCTCCCACCCTCCAGCCAATCAGAGTCGTAGCACCGTTTATTTTTTCTTCTTCTCTGAAACGCTTGCTCTGCCGCTCCTCTCCTCCGCGCCCGGAGCTTTCGGCTGGGAGGCGTTTGCTTTCCTCTCCTGCAGCTCCCGTTTCCCGGCGTCCACCTTGGCGGCGTGGCGTTCCCTCGCCAGCCTCTCCGCCTCCCGGGCGGCTTTCTCTCTGGCGAGCCTCTGCCTCTCCGCCAGCTCCTTCGCCACCCGCTCTCTCTCCATCTTCGCCTTCTCTTCTCTCGCAGCCCTTTCCTTCTCCACCCGTTCTTTCTCTAATCTCTCCTTCTCCTGAGCTGCTCGTGCCTTTTCCCTGGCGACGCGCTCCCTCTCCATCCTTTCCCGCTCCTTGGCTACTCTTTCTTTCTCCCTGGCGATTCTCTCTCGCTCCTTCGCCACTCGCTCTCTCTCCATCCTCTCCTTCTCCGCCCTCTCTCGCTCCATCCTCTCCTTCTCCCTTGCGATCCTCTCCCTTTCCTTCGCGGCTCGTTCCCTCTCCAGTCTTTCCCGCTCTTTGGCGATCCGTTCCTTTTCTTGTCGCTCTCTTTCCTTAGCGATGCGTTCCCTCTCCATCCTCTCCTTTTCCGCTTTCTCTCTAGCGATCCTTTCTTTCTCAAGCCTCTCCCTCTCTAGTTTTTCCTTTTCCGCCCTCTCTTTCTCCGCCCTCTCCTTCTCTCTGGCTAGTCTCTCTCTTTCTTTTGCGATGCGTTCCCTCTCTATCCTTTCCTTTTCAGCTCTCTCTCTTTCCACTCTCTCTTTCTCCCGTTGTTCCCTCTCCACCCTCTGTCGTTCCCTAGCCAGTCTCTCTCTCTCCATCATTTCCTTCTCCGCCCTCTCTCGCTCTAGTCGTTCCCTCTCTTCTTTGGCCGCCTTTTCTTTGGCCAATCTCTCTTTTTCTGCCCTCTCTCGAGCGATCCTCTCCTTCTCCGCCTTCTCCCTTTCCATCCTCTCCTTCTCCACCTTCTCCCTTTCCATCCTCTCCTTCTCCGCCTTCTCCCTCTCCATCCTCTCCTTCTCCACCTTCTCCTTCTCCATCCTCTCCTTCTCTGCTTTCTCCCTTTCCACCCTTTCCTTCTCCATCCTCTCCTTCTCTGCTTTCTCCCTCTCCATCCTCTCCTTCTCCGCCTTCTCCCTTTCCACCCTTTCCTTCTCCATCCTCTCCTTCTCTGCTTTCTCCCTTTCTATTCTTTCCTTCTCCGCCTTTTCCCTCTCCATCCTCTCCTTCTCTGCTTTCTCCCTTTCTATCCTCTCCTTCTCCGCCTTCTCCCTCTCCATCCTCTCCTTCTCCACCCTCTCTGCCTCCCTCCTCTCCTTCTCCGCCTTCTCCCTCTCCACCCTCTCCTTCTCCACCCTGTCCGCCTCCCTCCTCTCCTCCCTCAGCTCCTCCTGGGCAGCCTCCAGCGTCTTCATCTTCAGCGCCCAGGCCGCCTCCTTCTGCTCCTCCTCCTCAGCGAGGAAGGCCCTGATTTCGGCCAGCGCGATGCGAGCGATCCTCTTGGCCTCCATCTTCTCGTGGATCATCCTCAGCTCCTCCCTCAGGGCGGAGCGCAGCCTGGCGCCTCGGACGGGACGCTCTGAGGTTCGGATACAAGGTGGAGCTTTAACCGCGGCGTGATCAGGGAGCATCGCTGAAAAACATGCTGCAGACACAACGTCCGTCGACTCGTTAACGCGATCACACAAAGCAAACCAGGGAGGCGTTAGAGGGATGGGTGAGGAATCACACAGTCCATGCTACGTCCACTTCCTGATCCTGACTGGATCACTTCCTGATCCTGACTGGTCTATAAGAAAAAGAGCCGACTTCTCTCCTGATTTATCAGCTCATTGAACAGTTTCTGCTCTCAGTCTCTAGTTTACAGTCTTCTTCAGCACAGCAGGATGTTCATGTAGTCAGTTATGGTCCATTTAGAGGAAGATACACCAGGAAGAGGGGGGGGCGGGGCTACCTGCTCACTGACCAATCAGAGGCGGACTTCGTGAAACTTTAGGACAACACCTTAAAGGTGCACGCTCACCCTGTTCTCAATCCTTCCACCTGCTGCTCTAAAAGTATCACACCACTCGTGGATTTTGTTATTAAGATGCATTAGACGGTTCTAAACATGCCACCGTTAAACCAAAGCCTCAAAACATCAAGTCAGACCAAACAGAAAAGTCGGCAGGTTTCGGTACCTCTGGTTGTGTTGCGTCCGGCGGCCGTCTCCCCCGCTGTGGCGTCTGACGCAGACGAGAACAAACAGCCTGTCAGCTCAGATTCGTCTCTACAGGCTGTTCAGCAAACGCTCACAGACAGTAAAGTCACACACAGAGCAGATCTGAGCTCTACCTGTTGGGAGTTTCACCTGTTGATCGGTGGCCTCTAACGTCTTGTCCTCTACAGATGACACAGATAGTTTGATACTGAAGGACAAACATGCCGAAAACAAGTCAAGTCATCACAGCAGACTCATCCAACGGGACACTACAGGCGTTTTCAGACCAAACACAGAAGCTCCCCGATGAACTGCAAACCTTTACGGGCTTTTTTTCTGTTTGCATTCGCACCGAAAACAGGAACGCTGAAGTGACGGACGAACATCTGCTTTGACGAGTCTAAATCTCACTGCGTTTGTCCTCCATTTCTTCCCTGTAATGAGCTGCCGTGAGTGTTTCCTGTTGTTTGCACGGCTAACTTCTTAAACATCTATTTTAAAACATGCCGCATGTGTTGGACCAATCACGGTACACTTATGGCTAAATACCAACCGGTTTATCTGCATCGCAACTTCAAATTCCACTAGCAGCCCGCAGTGCTTCATGAGCATCCTCAGATACAAACGCAGCAAAGAGAATCTGCTCAGTTTTCAAAATAAAAGCCCCCGTGCAGACTCTCAGTGGTATATCCCATCACTGCATCAGTATTATTCTCTAATGGGGGGGCACCAGGCCAGACGTCAGCGAAAAACTCTGACTTTGACTTTAGCTGCTGTCTGTAGCTGCAGCACAACAAAGCAGGAAGTACATCCAAGAAACACATTTAAAGCAGCAGAAGAAGAAACGCAGCCTGTTGGATCCTATTAGAAGCTCCAACATCAGTTTAACGACCAAACCAGGTAAATCTGAGCAGGAAGATCAGCAGGAGAAACTCTCTGAAACTCTCCTGGTGGGATTTGAAGCTGCATGGAGGATGTGCTCGGTGGGATTCGAGGGTTTCTTTGCTGGGAGAGCACCTACTCTGAAATAGGAGCTAAAAAATGCCTTCTAAATGCTACGACTGTTCCTGGTTCTTGCAGCGAAGGGTTGGGGCTGGTGTGTGGGTCCTCCAACTATGAAAATGAGTATGTGCGGCACATGTACTGTATGCTGTGTATGTATAACCTTGGACCACGGCTATATGAGAAGGTGTGTCTGCAACCTGAGACCAGTGCTTATTCCTGGACGTGGATCTAAGCAGTGAAGCGGTGAAGCGCTCACGAAAGCTCAGGACGCTCAAAAGCGCTGCGGGATAATCGGCGAGAGAAAACTGTAGGAATGAGTTCCTTTTCGTGTGGAAGAACACGACGTGAACACACCAGATGTTAAACTCGTCCTCTTACTGGGCTGCAAACGAGACGGACTGAACACGACCCACGTTGCCATGGACACACATCCAAGGTACGGTGGCTCATAGAGGCCAAACAGGTCGATCATTTCACCAAATGACCTAAAGAACAGTTACTTAAGTAACAGTTACTTGACCTGATGTATGTAAATTGTATTTCTGGAAAACTGATTTTCCCTGAGCATCAAATCAATACTTAAAAAAAAACAATGGTAATTATTACTTTTCCAGGAAAATGTCGGGTTTTATTCACTTAAAAAGGTGACACAGACCTTTTAAATATTCTGGAAATGTCCCTTTACAGCTTTTATTCTTGAATTTAACTCCAGAAGTCCCTCAGTGACAGATATTACACTTCCTGGTGCAGTCATGTGACCCCATGAATAAATTTAGTAGCTTGTTTTAGTTATTAAAAAGGTGAGTAGATTATATTTATTTAGCAAAAAGTTGATATGAAACAGCTTCTAAAATTAAAGCTGTGACATATTTAACATTTCAGATCTCAGAAATAAGTTCAGAAATGTTCCTTGTGGTCCATTTAGTCTGTTTTATATCCCCCATAACTTTACTTAAAGGAGGAAAAGGGTTCTTGTGGGTTAAAACGATTTAGTAATTTACAAACTCTGTAGTGCCACACATGCTCTCAGACGGAGGACAGGTGACGCCCTCCAGGTGATTAAGGGTTAAAGCTGCAGTAACAGAGGAAACCGGCACAGTACCTTTACGTTTACCCTTCTTCTTCACCTCTTTCTCGTCCTCTATGAAGTTTAGAAAACAGACAGGAGGGCGCTCAGTGGGGGAACACACACACACACACACACACACACACACACACACTTTTTGTACAGTACCTTTCCTCAGCCTGTCTCTCCTGACAGACGCTGCTTTTAACTTCTTTTCATCTAAACACACAACAGAGGAAGTGAATGAAAACCACCAGCTGTTTGTGTCACAAATAACAAAATGTCTCCGTCTCGTGTGGTGATTGCTAACGGCTAATCGTGCTAGCCGCAGTCCTGACCCTCCTCCCAACCATCGTACATAACAAAGGCAGATGATCACATGAATTTTGTGTCCGTTATCCTGAACTAAATACAATTAACGCCACTGCAAGCAGAGCTGTAGTTCCTTTTATATCATTACAACCAATTGTTTTGACCTTTAACTTACACGAAAACTGTACGGAAACTGTCAGAATATGATCTAAAACACATCAATAACGCCAAGACGCCAACATGATCAGCCAGCCAATCTGACATTTCTAAGATCTAAACAAACGGAGAGCAGAATATAATCTTTAAATGTGATTATTAGTGGTTTACAGGCAGAGAAGTCTAAGTATTGTTAATATAAACAGAGTCAACATGACTTAAAGGGACATTTCAGACTATTTGAATCACCTAAAAATAAGAAAGGCAGTTTAATCATCTTTTCACTGCTTTACATTGCCAGTTCTGTTCAAAGCCACCAGACTCCATTGAAAAAAACAGTCATTTTACCTCACAGAACACAGGAGTTGCCGGACTGCTGCTTCCTCGATTAGCAGGTGTATTTGGGTTGTGGTGTGACTTTGGTGTTTTAAATGATTAGTTCAGATCTGAACTAACACGTAACGGTCCTTTGATTGAAGTTGTGGTAATCAAACAACTCCTGTGCTCTGCGAGGTAAAATTACTGTTTTTTTTCAATGGAGTCTGGTGGCTTTGAAGAGAGGGAAGCGAGAGAAAGAACAGCTTCGGTTCTCTGTCAGAAAGGTCTGACAGCAATGTAAAGCGGTAGAAATATAAATAAATAAATATATAATACACTGATATTGACGTTTTTAGGGTCTTTTTTTGCAGCCTACTGTCCCTTTAAGTTCCATATCTATTATTATCATCATCTTCAACCCACCAGCTTGTTAATAACAGCAAATACAACTAGTTAACAGTTAATAGTTAACTCTCTCTCTTCACAATAACTTCATTAATTAGATTTAGCAGCATATAGACGCTCTAACGGAAACAGGATCTCCACTCAGGGCCGCTGTTGGTGCTGGAAAATCCAAATCTGTGGCCGTTGTGGGGCCTGACAGGCGATCGAACGTTTGAACTGTCTAATAACAGGCAGGGTAATTAACATGTTGTGTACAGTGGAACCTGTATTCTTTCGTCACAGATTACAGTTTATATTTTGTGGATTTTGTGCACTAAAATAAGTGAATTTACGTGATGAAGTCGTGCTCACGGGAAGATAAAACTACAATTTCTCTTAAATGTCAGATTTAAATTCTGTGTGACAAATGTGTTTTAAGTTGATTGCAGACAGACATGGAGGCAAAAGGAAGGAATCTAAAAATATTTGTCGGTAATGAGCCAAAAGATGAGAAACCACGTTCATGTTTATGTTCCTACATGATATTTTACAATGTTCAGGAATGTATTATTTAAACTTTCATATATTACTTCATATATTTCATACAGGCTGATTAATCCAATGAATTCAACCCAAACTCTCGCTCAAAACAAGTGTTTCAGGAGCCCCGTTGAGGTTTGTGTTTCTGATAACGATCTGTGAGACCAGTCTGCCCAGTTTGGCCCTGCAGTGGAAACCAGACTGTCCTCCATCAGGTCCTCAGCACCCCAACATTACAGACCGCCATCCTCCTCCAGCTGGACTGGGCTACGTCCCAGTCTGCCCTCAGTGGTCGGTAGTGGGACCAGGGAGCCTCGCTACTGGCTGCGGCTCTGCTTCCTGTCCTTCTATTGGTTCTGGAGGTCCAGTATGACCCCTTTGACCTCCCCGTCATCGGAGGAGGTTGTGCCACCTTCCTCCTGCATCTCAGCAGCCGCCTCCTTCCCCTCCTCCTCCTCCTCCTCCTCCTTCTCCTCCTCCTCTTCCTCGCCCCGCTCTACAGGCGAGGACACTACGTCATAGAGGAAGGTGAAGAAGCCATAGATCCAATCAGAGCCCTCCTCAGCTAAAATATTAAGAACCTCCTCAAGCGACTCGGCATTCGCACTACCACCGCCATCTTTGGTCAAGCCTGACGAAAGAGAGAGGGAGAGACAAAGGGAGGGAGGAAGAAGACAGGACGGGAGCAGAGGTGGAGATGAAAAAGAGGAAGGTAGAAGTAAAGGGGGGAGGCCATAAGGGAGGATATGAAAAGAGAGGGGCGGGAAGGAAATGAAAGTATGAGAGACAGGAGGCAGGAAGGAAGGAGGTTAAGGAAGGAAGGAAGGAAGGTAGGAAGGAGGTATGGAGAGTAACCGTAACAAAAATAGGGCAAAAAATAAAGGATGATGATGCGGGAAAGAGAGAGATAGTGAGTTAAAGAAGTCGTATTTGAACCACAGACAACAAATAAGCCTTTACTTCCTGTCTCCGTCTCGTCAGGCAATCTCTGACTTCCTGTCTGCTTCACAACAAGGAACAGAGGCGGCCATCTTTGCTCCAATTCTCCATACTGCTCTTTAGTGTCTTTAACGTGGACCTTATGTTTTACATTTTGGGTTCAAATTTGACTGGTAACTAGTGACGTCCACTAAAAGAGCTTGTTTGATCCACTGACAGGCTCAGAGTGTTATTCTAAGTGAACCACAAACAGCACACACACCAGACTACATTCACTAAAACAGAGATTTTAAATTGCAGAGACCAGGAGTTGCTGCTCTACTGCAGCCATGATCAGTTAGTTTGTTTGTTTGTTTGTTGTGTGACTTTGGTGTTTTTAAGGGTTAGTTTGGATCCAACAGAATGTTTTCATAACACAGAACAACACATACAAACTAACCGATCAAGGCAGCAGTAGCAAGCTAAAATCCCTATTTTAGTGAATGTAGTCTGGTGTGTGTGCTGTTTGTGGTTAAACCAAAAGGATCTTCCAGGTCTCTCTCTGTAGGGATCCTTTCCATGATGCTGTCACACACTTAGAATAACACTCTGAGCCTGTCAGTGGATCAAACAAGCTCTTTTAGTGGACCTACTGTGATCAGGTGCAGCCCGTTTGGTGGCTGCTGGCTGAGGTGATCTACTGGTGATCTACTGGACCAGTTCCAACACTTTTACTACCTACCAGTCAAATCTGAACCAAAAATAAATAAAAATAAGGCCCAGGTGATCCTTTAACAGTTACTTTCTGAACTCTTCACGACGGGACGACAGATTCAGATGAATTCCCAGTTGACTACAATGTGAATCCACTGGTGAACCAATCAGTGAAGCAAAAACATGACTCAGTTATCAGCCCTGACAGTTTGGTACAGTCCGTCTGCCATAACATCACTGATCCTGTTAGTATGGAGACGTCAGTCACATCAGGAAAGAAAGAGAAATGAAGAAAAACAGGAGAAAGGCCTGTGGTGCATTCAAGGACTGAAGAAACCCCCTTTGTCTGCACTTCTAGTAATTTATTTTATTTTCTAGGTTATAATTTGTTTCTTGAACGATATTCCATAATAAACTGAGCAGTTAAATAGGCCCACGTGTCAAAGTGTGTTTTTAGACTCTTGATGTTTTTATGAGATGAGATGGTTTTATTTTGTATTTATTTATTTATTTTTTAACCAAAAGCACATTTAAACGCGAATCTGAGGTCAATACAGCTTTAAGATGTGAACTTCACAATCCAGTCAGTTTGTCCGATGTGTCACAATCATATTTAGACATTTAAAGCCCCCAAATTCACATTCTTGGACGTTTTAAGGACCAGTGGAAAAGTGTGTTTCACCAGCATAATTAAGAGTTAGTGCTCACACGTCCTGCAAACTCCTTACAGGCTGGTTTTCATGCAGCAAACCACAGCGCGTGAAAACGATTTTACGGTTTAAAACCGAGGCGACACAACTGTAAACGGCATCAGCTGACGTCATCACAGAGACACGAGCCGGCAGAACAACAGGGAGAAATATGAAGTGGACTTACCGAGCAGGACTTTAGCGTCCTCCACGTCGAAGTCTCCGTCTCCGTCTGTGTCGTAGGCCGTCAGTTTCCCTGCAGGAGGAAGATCGGTCAGTCAGTCAGTCGATCAATCGATCAATTAACGCTTCACATAAAAGGTTGAAGAAGGAGGCGGCGATGAAGGCGGACTACCACACTGTGTCGTCTGCTCATTAAATACTGCTGCTGACAAACCTCACTTTGGTTCTGCAGCCAATATTTCACCTGTTTTCCTTTTTTTATATTTAGGGACAAATTAAAACTATTAAATTAAAACTTTAAGACTCATTCTTACAGACTCTTTCCCTTTAACCCTTTCATGCATGAGTTATGATTCTTACCTCAGTCAGAGTGTTTTTATTCTTCTTTATTCATGAAAAACAAGATTTGAACTTTTTTTTTCTAAAGATATCTTTACCTGTCCAGTAGTTTAAATCTAGCTCCTGAAGCATGATGTACACTTCAGTGGACATGTGATCAATCATAACTTCCTCCCAATATAAAATCAATACTTGGAAAATGTAGCAATTGCATGACTCCTTAGATGTTACCTGATGTCTCCATATGTTTCTTATCTGCACAGGTCTCTTTTTCTAGAAGAACAAAAGAGCACCTTGGTGTTTCTGGCTGTCTGTCGGCCATCTTGGCTTCACTCTGAGTGGATGAGGTGATGCAGCAGCTTCACTGTAGCGGCTGATGTGCAGCTACGCCATCAAAACTCATGCATATAGAAGAAGAACAGCTTCAGAAGAGCTGCACGCTGCAGTGACCTCTGTGCATGAAAGGGTTCATCTTAATATTTCTTTTCTTTTACTTCCATTTTCCTCCAACTTTCACTCTGCTGTTTGTTTCTTCTTGTTTTAAATTCATCTTAAATTCTGCTCTGGTTTCACTGTTTAGTTTTCTGCTGCGTGAGTGTCCTGGTGCTATATAAATATACTTCCTCTTAATTCACCCCCCCAGAATCACTGAGTCATCACTTAATGAGGCTGTAGGTAGAGGAAGGATGTGGTGGACAACGGCGGTGAAGTGTGACAGAAACTCTTCTCAGCTGCTCACACATCATCTGTCGTCTTCTCTTTTTGACTCATCAGTCTATAAAATCACCACAGAATCTTGTTTCCGAGTGTGAATCCACTTCAGCAACCATGAACGAGAAACCATCACCAAAGTTCCCGATGGCTGGTTAAACCGTTTCAGGCTACACGGTGCAATTAAAGTAGTTTGATTAATACATTTAGATGCTTTAGAGTCAAATCATAATCATGAGTTCATTCAAACCTGAGTCCTATCTGTTCATATTCTGGTTGAGTTGGTCCAGTAGATCACCTCAAACGGGTCAACGTCACCTGATCACAGTAGGTCCACTAAAAGAGCTTGTTTGATCCACTGACAGGCTCAGAGTGTTATTCTAAGTGTGTGACAGCATCATGGAAAGGATCCCTACAGAGAGAGACCTGGAAGATCCTTTTGGTTTAACCACAAACAGCACACACACCAGACTACATTCACTAAAACAGGGATTTTAGAGAACAGGACATATGACTTACTTGTCTACTGCTGCATCAATCAGTTAGTTTAGTAGTTATTGTGTGACTTTGCTGTTTTGAATGGTTGCTTCAGATCCAAAATAAGATTTGTACAACACACAATAAAACAAACAAACTAACCAAGTGAGGCCATGGTGGACCAGCAACACTGACGCTTTACAAGGCAAAAATCCCTGTTTTAGTGAATGTAGTCTGGTGTGTGTGCTGTTTGTGGTTAAACCAAAAGGATCTTCCAGGTCTCTCTCTGTAGGGATCCTTTCCATGATGCTGTCACACACTTAGAATAACACTGTGAGCCTGTCAGTGGATCAAACAAGCTCTTTTAGTGGACCTACTGTGATCAGGAGTACTTGTTGTACCTCCAAAATATGTAAAAAATAGGGCCCAGGTTTAAAAAATAACCTAGAGGAAATACATCATGTTTGTAATGGCATGACATGTCAGAGTGGCTGTGGCAGAATCTCAAATCAAGTGATGATGGAAGCACACACTGTAAAAACACTAGTGGTGTTTAATCTGGAGGCCGTACCTTGTAGAACTTCAGAAAAGTTCATACGAAACTCCTTAGCTCTGGCTGCATGCAGAGATAACAGAGAGGAAAGAGGAAGAGAAGACAGACCACAGCAGGTTAAAGCAGAGCAGACTGAAACAGCCGACTCAGTTAGTGCAAAGCAACACAGGCCTGCATGACGCACAGTAAAAGTCAGGAGACGTAAAGATGTGAAGGTTTGTCGGCACATCAGCGCAGAGGACTATCAAATGTGCAAACCAGCCCGCTGACTGACTTCATATTAAACATTATGCTTGTAGTTTCTCACTTAAATGTCTGATTTCTGCAGGATGTTTTTGTGTCTTTATTAAGAAAATCAGGTTTGAGAGCAAAACTTTTGGAAAACTTTTTTAAGCCCACATTTGTTTGACTTGTACTGAAACATGTTATGATAGTTTTGTTCTGTTTGAGTTCATAATGAAGACATAAAAGTATTTAAAGTATTTACTGTGACTAAAGACTGAGCGGCTTGAATCCAGTTTCAGAATAATCCTGATTCACCGACATTTGCATTGGAAAAAGAACAGCTCAGTGGCAGCTTATCAGTCGGACGGGAGATAAACATGTCCTCTGACACGTACAGCTGTGTGTGTGTGTGTGTGTGTGTGTGTGTGTGTGTGTGTGTGTGTGTGTGTGTGTGTGTGTGTGTGTGTGTGTGTGTGTGTGTGTGTGTGTGTGTGAGAGAGGAAGAGGTTGTGAAAGTCCTGCAAAGACTCTCATAACCACATGAAGACAGAGGCAGGCTCCTATATGAAAACCTCCATTGTTGAAACCTTCAGCGCCACGTCTGAGTGTGTGTGTGTGTGTGTGTGTGTGTGTGTGTGTGTGTGTGTGTGTGTGTGTGTGTGTGTGTGTGTGTGTGTGTGTGTGTGTGTGTGTGTACCATGAACTAGGCCAGTGAATGTGGCAGCACAACAGTATTTGTTTTGCTGCAGCTGTCTCCATCCTGAACACACGAAGTTCAGTCGTGTAACTGCGACATGCTAAGTCTCGGTTAGGAGATAACATCTTTAATGTTTGCTCAATGCTCTCTGAGACTTTAAATATTAAGAGTTACTCCAACAGCTGCATTAATGAGTTTGTACGACTGAAAATCATCACAAATTACCTTCCACTCTAATCTGATCTGTTGTCTGGATTTGGCCCAAAGCACTAAACTTATTATTAACTTATATTATGCAAAATACACTTTTACTGCCCATAAAAACTAAAGTAAAGACCCTCTCTCTCTTTGTCCTGCCCAGTCTTTCAGTAAATGTGTGTGAAAATGCTCCGTTTAGATTTGGCCCCGCTTGTGATGTCACACACGGGGATCTGTTGATCATGTGACCTCCATCAGCCATTCAGCGGGGGCTCTGAAAACCAGAGTCCACCTCGCTATCGCTGTTGCTGCGTGGTTAATAATAAACTCACAGCCTGTCAGCCCCTTTGGAAACTTTGGAAACTCCCCCAGTGATCATCTGGACCAGATTTAAAACATTTTGTACCTTCCAGCCATTTAAAAAAAAACCCAAAAACCCTTTCTCAGTATGGCAGCGGACTTGATGAAGCCACCATCTTGGCTCTGAACACACATCTAATTCGGTTATATATATATATATATATATTTATAGATTAAAATATAAAATGTGTGTTAGATAATGACTATATATTAAAATAAATAAATATGACGTTAAACACAACTCTGCCTCTTTTAAAAACCACACTAACATTTACATGTTTTCTAAATGTAGTCTCTTAGACTTCTGCTGGTTGGTATGAAAAGCATTCTGGGATATGTGGCCTCACCACCTGATGCATCCTGGGTAAAATGGGCTTTGAACGGGAGCAGCACTGAGGAAGGCCAAACTCATCTTACTCACCGATGACGCTGTCGTAGTCCACGATGTCGAAGTAGACCACGGCCACGGAGCTCCAGACCCCCAGCAGAGCCAGGACCACAAACCAGGTAAACATGGAGTACTTGGAACCTCCTCCTGCGTCTGCTCCTCCTGCTCCTCCTCCTCCTGCTCCTCCTGCTCTCTCCGCCCTCTTTCCATTCTTACTTTCCACCGGCGGCGCCTTCCCCTCTGAGGACATGAAAACACTCTTTAGGTTTGGGTATTTAAGTTATTACCTGTTTTGTAGTGAGTTTGACACACAACGGGTGACACGGCATGAAGCTTGAGTCCCGTCGCTATGGTTACTGGGAGTTCATCATCGCTCGCCGCCTGTTTTGGATCAGTGTTTAAACTGCTGTCGACAACATCACATGGTTACAGACACAGAGCGGAGTGTGTGTGTGTGTGTGTGTTAGCGCGAGAGCTAAACACAGCAATGAAAAGTATGTCGCTCTGTGTGTGTGTGTGTGTGTGTGTGTATGTGTCACACTGGTTTATGTCTTCATTTCTGAAACACACACAAAAGGTCAACAGCATGCGAGTGCAACATACAACTCAAAGACTTTCGTGCAAAAGCCAAAAATAAGTCTGACTGAAGAAACAAGAAACACTTCAGTAATACTAAATAAAACACGAAATATTAAACAGTAAATTGGGGGAAATGATGATATAATTACTGTGAGATGATAAAAAATGTGTCCACTGCTACTCATCTCTATCACAGCAGAGCTGTTTTATGGTAACATCAGATTTTTTAGATCAATATGATGAAATATTTTGATGTGTGACGCATTTTATCTCTCCATAATTCTCCATAGTCACTGTATTGCAGACAGTAAAAAAAAAATCAACACCAGCTTAAGTGAGCATCACACACACACACACACTTGTCCAACTGGGATCTGAAGCTCTCTTCAAAGTCTCCAGACTCCATTAACAAAAACAGTAATTTAACCTCACAGAAAACAGGAGTTACTAGTCTAGTGGCTGTAACTTTGGTGTTTTACCGCATTAGTTTAGACTCAAACTGATGTGCCAAAACACCAAAGTTACACAATGACACAAACAAACTAACCGATTGAGACAACGGTTGACCAGGAACTCCTGTGTTCTGCAAGATAAAATGACTGCTTTTGTGAATGGAGTTTGGTGGCTTGGAAGATATGTATATCAGCTTCAGCTTCCTGTTGGAAAGAGCTGTCTGATGGAAAGGTAAAACGGTGAAAATATGGTGTATACTTATTTTTTGAGTTAGCTAAAATACGTGTTTCTGGGGACGTATCCCTCCGAACTATCCCTTTAAAGCTTGAGGAAAATCTATTCAGTCAAAGTACCACTTTCAAGGTCATGAATGAACTTTCATGCATGTGTAATATTTCTAAATATAACCCCTCATTTGTGATTAGACATACTGTCGTTAGCATTAGCTTAGCACGCCGTAACATGGTTCTGCTAACTAGCAAACAGCTCTATAGATGCATGAGCACAAAAAAAAAGTGTTACAACCAACTCAAAGTTGTGTTATTGACACAGATCTACAACATGGCAGGAGCTGGAGAGGGCAGGGCGACCCAGGAATAGGGTGAGAGACATAGAGTCAGTATGACCCTGACGGAGAGAGAGCGAGACAGCAGTGAGGGTTGAGAACAGCTGTTTGTCCTCCGGCACTGAGGACTGAAATGGCTGCAGCTAATGACAACAGCTGTCTGCTTTTGTATCACAATCACGTCTAATTAACGGCCTTAATGCTGAAGACAGAAGCCAGAAATAGCCTCTTAATTTATTGGAGTCTTAGTTAGTCTGGACTAAAGTGTGTGTGGTTACAGCGTTGAAGTCTGGGAAGGGTGTCTTTACCGTGATGCTGTCTGAAAGGCCTCCTGACCGGTTTAAATGGCGGTTATACAACGCGTGTGCTATCTGGCAGTCATGTTCACGCTCGACAAGCTATCAAGTTTATATTTAGATATTTATATGTGTTTATATTTAGTTTCCATTTATTTTTTAGAAGTGACGGATGAAACTTGAAGACTTGAAAATACGTGGCTAAGTCAAGCACACATGCGTCCTCGTCTCTCGTCTGCGGGCAAATAACAGAGAAAATGTCTAAAAGCTGCATCTTTATGAGCTGCCAAACCGATAAACCATCACCGACCTCACTGATCAGAGGATGACCATCACGATCACGCTAAAAACATGTTAAAATCACGTCAAGGTAAATATAAGGCACGTATATTAACACCATGCTAGCTAGTTAGCGACTCTCTACCACAGACTGTATGAAGATGTGTTTGAGGAAAATAGACCAGGAAGAGGGGCGGGGCTTCCTGCTCGCTAGCCAATCAGAGGAAGGCTTTGCGGAATTAACGCAGCTTCTGGCTCCAAAAAAAAACAAGATGGCGACGCCTGTAAAGCCAAACTGGAGGCTTCAAAACTGTGATCACAGTGGCTGCACTCATTCTTTTAAACTGCTCTGACGACGAGCCTCGTCACAGACGCTGGCGCTAATACCACCGATCACTTTTCTTGTGAGCTCGGTAGTTTTGGTGTCTTTGCCGTTGCAGCAGGCGTTTAAAAAGCATGCGGCACACCGGCTACGGTCCAACAAAACCAATCCAAGACGATAAAAAAACACAACAAACCAAACTGTCGAAAACAAACAAATAAAATCTAACCTCAGTATTCAGTAGTCTCCACCAACGTACCATGGAGCTCTACTAACCATGCCAAACCAAGCCAATCCATGCCAAACCACGCTCACAAAGCTTTCCTACCTGTCTCTTTTGTGACAGGCTGCACTTCCTCCTTCGTCTGTGGGACCTCCTCCTCCCCACTGACACTTTCTACCCGGGCCAAACCAGGCCAGATCAGAACCAAGCCAAACCGAAGCAAACCAGGCCAATTTGTGCGCCAATCCTACCTGTCTCCTGGACCACAGGCTCCTCCTCTTCCTGTATCAGTGGCTCCTCCTCCTCCTCCTCATACACCTCCTCTTCAGTGTACACCTCCTCCTCCAGTTCCTCTTCAGCGTGGACCTCCTCTACCGGAGCCGAGGAGGGCGGGGAGGAGTAGGAGGTGCCATAGTGGCGGTAGCGCTGCATGGACCAAAACCGGACCAAGCCAGGCCAGAACCAGGCCAGATACACACAGCTGGCTGCCCACTAAACCACCATCAAAATCAATACAATAACATTTATCTGGACTATTTAAGTGATGAGCAAGTGATGTTAAAACAAACCGAAAGATAATATCCCAAAAGAAAAGAGGAATTACAAACAGAATCAGAACCAGAACTATTTAAAACTAGAAGAAAATTACACAAAAAGTTTAAGAAGTGAAAGTAAAAGAATCAACGAGGATGTGAAAAGAGATCCGAAAGAACAAATACTCCAAATGATTAATCATCCGAACAGAAACAGAAGAAAAGCAGTGAACTCAGAGGAGGACTGAAAGTGACTGAGCCGAGCAGGAGAAAGAAAGAGCCCCTCCTCTTCCTCCTCCTCCTCCTCCTCTTCCTCCTCTTCCTCCCAGCAGTGCTACTGTCCACCGGCCATCCAGAACCCGATCCACACTATTATTAGAGCTGACAAAACCTGTGTGTGTGTGAGATGCCAGAGAGGACAGAATAGCCCACCGAATAACCTTGACACACACACACACTTGTCTTTCTATAGTTGTAAGGACACTCACTGCATTCCCTCACCCATATCCTCACCCATATCCTCACCCTCACCCTTAATTCTACCCTTACCCTTAAAACCAAGTCTTAACCCTCAAATGGCTCTTTGAAGTCGGAAAATGTCTCACAATGCAGCTACAAAACCCACGTTTCTTCTCATAATTATACAAACGTCACACACACACACACACTCACACACACAACTACACAGACACACACAGACAGACACACAGACACGCTATCAGCTGTGAGATATGTCACCTTGACTAAAGGGACAGTACGTGAAATCATTACTGCACCACAGCAGACTTCCTGGTCTGAACAGTGAAGCCGATGCTGAAGAGCCTTAAAGCTACATCCTGTCTAATGTCCAGCAGGGGGCGACTCCACAGGCTCCACTGGGGAGGGGTGGGGGCTACATCTTCTGATCTTCTCTTCTGGCTCCAAAAAACCAAGATGGCGACGCCTGTAAAGCCAAACTGGAGGCTTCAAAACAGCCAACAGGTGACGTCACTCGCTAGTTTACGGTCTTCTTCAACACAGCAGGATGATCATTTAGTAAATTTACTAAAGATGAGGAAAATAGACCAGGAAGAGGGGGGAGGGGCGTGGCTACTGGCTCACTAACCAATCAGAGGTAGTCTTTGTGGAGTGAACACCACTTCTGGCTCCAGAAAAACAACATGGCGACGCCTGTAAAGCCAAGCTGGAGGCTTCAGTCCACAAACAAATGGGTGATGTCACGGCGGCTACGTCCACTTCCTACATACAGTCTATGACCAAACTATGACAGGAATTAAGTCCCAGGTACTTTATTTTACCTTTATCATCTATTTCAGCCTGTTTTTAAAGGCAGTCATCGCCAGTGACCCAGTAGAGGGGTGTGGTGCAGTCTGTATCCTGAGGGCACTTACTATATTATATCTGACTGCCTGTCTTACTGCTCTTACTACCTGTGTAAAAATCTTTGCTGCACCATATAGATCTGCTATAACTGTTATTTGCATGTGTTTCAGTTTCATTTCCAGTTTTAAGAAGTTTTAAAAAGTTTGAATGGACACAGTAATAAGATGTTGCACACACGCACTGAAGGAAGAGGTGGTAAGTTTCCCCGTTTCACACACTAAAACACAGAGCTGATGTTTAAATCTCCAATGTGAATGCCAAGCACTGATATTTGCTTATTTCTGGACAACCGGCGCCAAGAGGCACCAAGTATCTGCTAGAAAACGGTGAAAAATGTTGATAAATGTTTCCCAAAGCCCAAAGTGACACCCGCAAATGTGTTGTTTTGTCAAAAACCCAAAGATATTCTGTTAACTGTCAACGAGGACAAAAGAAATCTGAAAAATATTCACATTCAACAAGCTGCAATCAGATAAATTTAGATTTAATTTCTTCAAGAATGAGTCTAATCAATTCACCAATTAATCGCCATCAGTGGAATAACTACAGAGATAAAGATGCAAGAATGTGACCCAACAGAGAGTAAGACATACTTAAAATGACAGAAATGTGTTTTTATTCGTTGCACTAATTAATTATAATGATGAAGCTCTGTTTTGATGGTGACACCACCTGAAATGTTACTGCCAGGTGTATTACTGTATAGCTAAGGTGAGTACATGGTGAGTTTATCTGTGTTTGTTGTCTCCATCCCTGAACCTAAAAACACCCAAATATTACATGGAGATCCATCTTTAGCTGCTGCCTGCTAAAAAGTTCATAGCTTGTTAGCTAATGTTAGCAGGCTATCACTTATGGAAGCTAGGTTAGCTTAGCGTCATTTTCAGGGCCACTGGACAGGCAGGCTAGCATCCCTGGATTTAAGCTTCACCATTTAGCTCAAGTGAATGGATTAAGTCCTGTATTTTGTGGATATTCTGACATCTAGCAAAAAAAAAACAAAAACAAACGCCTGGAGTAGCTCCGTTTTCTTGTATTATGAGGACGTCAAACCAGACTCCATCCAAAAATCTGCCACTTTAAACATGCTTTTGCTAGGAGGCGAAGCAAACACCTACGAAAACACGAATTAGGACGTTTTCACACACGCGTAAGAAGTAGTGCTCAGTTCGGCATTGCTGAAACACACAGACTACCTTTACTTTAATGAACTCTGGGGTTTCACTGCTGGATAACACCGCTTCCAGACGCCCTGCGGGACGCACGTCTGCCTGAAGAACATCGTGGGAATCACGGGGGATTCAGCTGAAACAGCCGTGATCTGAGCTGCAGAGCGGGTCGGTGTGTTAGCCGCATTCAAAAACCTACTTAAAAGACTCCTAAAATAAATTCGGTTTTCTTCTGTTGCGTCCGCATGTTTGCTGATGAGGTGAACAAGCTTAAATCGGAGAATGTGGAACGGAGATCCGCACAGAGGCGCGTTCGGGGGTCGGAGAATCTACCGAGCGGAGGGTACTGACCTTTTTTGGAGTGGGCTTTGGGGTTCTTCCTCTGGGCCATTGCTTCGTAAATCCTCCAATGCTGTTTTTCCACTTGTGCAGCTACTGCTAACTAACCACTAACAGCTTACTAACGAGCTAACTTAGCCGTAGTTATGAGGGAAAACATGAAGGAAGTCGGAGCTCTGCTCTCATTGATGAAGCCACCAAAAAATCCCGTCCCCGCTTGGATACCAGCAAAGCCAAAGTCCATAGTAACCGTGAGTGACGTTGAGTTCCGCCAATCACAGCCCACGATTCTGCTCATGGGCGGGGCTAGAGGCGGGCTCTTGTGACTTTGGACCAATCAGGTTGCGGCGCAGCTTCCCAGCATCGCCCGTCTCTTTGGAAAGGAGCAAAAACGTGGCAGACGAGGAAGAGGAGTTTAAAACATCTGGGGCGGAGAGCAGACGGGACAAAAACAGGAGGAAAAGGATTCAAACTTTAACTTTATCCTCACAGGTTTCAATGCTAATGACTGGATGTGATAAAAAGGCTGCTAAAAAGTGCAGAAAAACATAATCTGAGTTTATCTTTAGGTGTTTTCCAGCCTCCAAAAAGGCTGCTATCAAAACATATTATCTCATCATCACCATCACCAGCTTTTATTACTGTTATGGGCGGATTGATTAAGTGAGCAGCCCCCCTGCAGCATTCTAGCATAAAGTACCTGTTTGTGCAGCCTATTAATCTGATATTGGCTGTTTAGATTTGTGTTTATTAATATTTCCCACCTGCATGTGCATCTAAACACGTCATCTCATATCCTGAGACATGATTTATCAGCTTGGATCGGCCCCTGATAGCTACCATAGACAGTGAATGGATGATTTCTGTTCTGCTTCATGCACTCCTGCCTCTCCTTAAATGCTTTTAAAGCTGTTGCTGTGTTATTCTCACTTAATAAGTTGACAGCAAAGTTTTTTATTTACTCTAATTTAAATAATTAATGATTAAAAAAAACACACCAAGCACATTTCAGGGAGATCAAACACAGTTTAAAACACTTTAAATAGATTACAGGATGAAACAGAAGACAGAACACTTTTATTTACCTTGTGCGTGGTTTTTAATGATCAAAACATCAAAGTTAAGTCTCTGTCAGGTCTCCCAGCTTTAAACTGGAGGGGTCCTGGCTGCAGGAGGTGCTTTGGCCTGCAGGCGGCGCTCTGCTCTAAGATTTGC